>NC_143026.1:19102500-19400000 GCF_057628025.1 Oncorhynchus mykiss | reverse complement strand
GAGACAGAGAGGTCTAACCACATATAGACAGAGGTAGAGATGGGGACAGAGGTCTAACCACATATAGACAGAGGTAGAGAAAGAGATGGAGACAGAGAGGTCTAACCACATATAGACAGAGGTAGAGATGGAGACAGAGAGGTCTAACCACATATAGACAGAGGTAGAGATGGAGACAGAGAGGTCTAACCACATACAGACAGAGGTAGAGATGGAGACAGAGAGGTCTAACCACATATAGACAGAGGTAGAGAAAGAGATGGAGACAGAGAGGTCTAACCACATACAGACAGAGGTAGAGATGGAGACCAAGGTCTAACCACATACAGACAGAGGTAGAGATGGAGACAGAGAGGTCTAACCACATATTGACAGAGGTAGAGAAAGAGATGGAGGAGGAGAGGTCTAACCACATATAGACAGAGGTAGAGATGGAGACAGAGGTCTAACCACATATAGACTGAGGTAGAGAAAGAGATGGAGACAGAGAGGTCTAACCACATACAGACAGAGGTAGAGATGGAGACAGAGAGGTCTAACCACATATAGACAGAGGTAGAGATGGAGACAGAGAGGTCTAACCACACATAGACAGAGGTAGAGAAAGAGATGGAGACAGATAGGTCTAACCACATATAGACAGAGGTAGAGATGGAGACAAAGAGGTCTAACCACATACATACAGAGGTATAGATGGAGACAGAGAAGTCTAACCACATACAGACAGAGGTAGAGATGGAGATGGATAGAGTGAGATGTCTAACCAGAGAATAGGAGAAAGAGAGAGTGCTAGCCACAGATATCGACAGAGACAGAGGTAGTTGAGTGTGAGCCAGGTTTTGGTCCAGACCCTGGAAAGAATGTGTAGTTCTCTTCTCTCTCCACTGATGTCAGCCTTTGAACGTTGGCCATGTCGCATTACATCATCAAGAGGTTTCCATGGCACTGCTGATAGGTTATCCCAGGATGGGGTGTCTGGACAGGGGGGCTGGCGGTGGAAGGAGAGGGGGAGGAAGAAAAAGAGAGTAAATGGAAAGACATGGAGGAGGATGAGGTAAAGATAGAGGGATGAGTGAGGGAAATACAGAGGGAGGGATGAGGGAAAGAATTGGGGAGATGGGAGGTAGAAAAACAGTGAGATGGCAAGTAGGTTGAAGTGAGTAGTAGATAGGTGGCGAGGAGAGGACTTACAGTAGAGACAGGGGTTAGAGTAGATAGGTAGAGAAGAGAGGACTTACAGTATAGACAGGGGTTAGAGTAGATAGGTGGAGAAGAGAGGACTTACAGTAGAGACAGGGGTTAGAGTAGATAGGTGGAGAAGAGAGGACTTACAGTAGAGACAGGGGTTAGAGTAGATAGGTGGAGAAGAGAGGACTTACAGTAGAGACAGGGGTTAGAGTAGATAGGTGGAGAAGAGAGGACTTACAGTATAGACAGGGGTTAGAGTAGATAGGTGGAGAAGAGAGGACTTACAGTAGAGACAGGGGTTAGAGTAGATAGGTGGAGAAGAGAGGACTTACAGTAGAGACAGGGGTTAGAGTAGATAGGTGGAGAAGAGAGGACTTACAGTAGAGACAGGGGTTAGAGTAGATAGGTGGAGAAGAGAGGACTTACAGTAGAGACAGGGGTTAGAGTAGATAGGTGGAGAAGAGAGGACTTACAGTAGAGACAGGGGTTAGAGTAGATAAGTGGAGAAGAGAGGACTTACAGTATAGACAGGGGTTAGAGTAGATAGGTGGAGAAGAGAGGACTTACAGTATAGACAGGGGTTAGAGTAGATAGGTGGAGAAGAGAGGACTTACAGTAGAGACAGGGGTTAGAGTAGATAGGTGGAGAAGAGAGGACTTACAGTAGAGACATGGGTTAGAGTAGATAGGTGGAGAAGAGAGGACTTACAGTAGAGACAGGGGTTAGAGTAGATAGGTGGAGAAGAGAGGACTTACAGTAGAGACAGGGGTTAGAGTAGATAGGTGGAGAAGAGAGGACTTACAGTAGAGACATGAGTTAGAGTAGATAGGTGGAGAAGAGAGGACTTACAGTAGAGACAGGGGTTAGAGTAGATAGGTGGAGAAGAGAGGACTTACAGTAGAGACAGGGGTTAGAGTAGATAGGTGGAGAAGAGAGGACTTACAGTAGAGACATGGGTTAGAGTAGATAGGTGGAGAAGAGAGGACTTACAGTATAGACAGGGGTTAGAGTAGATAGGTGGAGAAGAGAGGACTTACAGTAGAGACAGGGGTTAGAGTAGATAGGTGGAGAAGAGAGGACTTACAGTAGAGACAGGGGTTAGAGTAGATAGGTGGAGAAGAGAGGACTTACAGTAGAGACAGGGGTTAGAGTAGATAGGTGGAGAAGAGAGGACTTACAGTAGAGACATGGGTTAGAGTAGATAGGTGGAGAAGAGAGGACTTACAGTATAGACAGGGGTTAGAGTAGATAGGTGGAGAAGAGAGGACTTACAGTAGAGACAGGGGTTAGAGTAGATAGGTGGAGAAGAGAGGACTTACAGTAGAGACAGGGGTTAGAGTAGATAGGTGGAGAAGAGAGGACTTACAGTAGAGACAGGGGTTAGAGTAGATAGGTGGAGAAGAGAGGACTTACAGTAGAGACAGGGGTTAGAGTAGATAGGTGGAGAAGAGAGGACTTACAGTAGAGACAGGGGTTAGAGTAGATAGGTGGAGAAGAGAGGACTTACAGTAGAGACAGGGGTTAGAGTAGATAGGTGGAGAAGAGAGGACTTACAGTAGAGACAGGGGTTAGAGTAGATAGGTGGAGAAGAGAGGACTTACAGTAGAGACAGGGGTTAGAGTAGATAGGTGGAGAAGAGAGGACTTACAGTAGAGACATGGGTTAGAGTAGATAGGTGGAGAAGAGAGGACTTACAGTATAGACAGGGGTTAGAGTAGATAGGTGGAGAAGAGAGGACTTACAGTAGAGACAGGGGTTAGAGTAGATAGGTGGAGAAGAGAGGACTTACAGTAGAGACAGGGTTAGAGTAAGGCTTAGGCAGGGGGAGTATGGAGTATAGATAGAACCTTTTCTTTGAAGAGTGTTGAGCAAAGGAAAGGAGTTTTGCATGTTCTTTCCTCTTCTTCACTTTGGAGGAACTTTTCTCTCTCCTTCCATCCTGGGTGTCATAACCTTTTCTCTCTCCTTCCATCCTGGGTGTCACAACCTTTTCTCTCTCCTTCCATCCTGGGTGTCATAACCTTTTCTCTCTCCTTCCATCCTGGGTGTCATAACCTTTTCTCTCTCCTTCCATCCTGGGTGTCACAACCTTTTCTCTCTCCTTCCATCCTGGGTGTCATAACCTTTTCTCTCTCCTTCCATCCTGGGTGTCACAACCTTTTCTCTCTCCTTCCATCCTGGGTGTCATAACCTTTTCTCTCTCCTTCCATCCTGGGTGTCATAACCTTTTCTCTCTCCTTCCATCCTGGGTGTCATAACCTTTTCTCTCTCCTTCCATCCTGGGTGTCACAACCTTTTCTCTCTCCTTCCATCCTGGGTGTCATAACCTTTTCTCTCTCCTTCCATCCTGGGTGTCATAACCTTTTCTCTCTCCTTCCATCCTGGGTGTCATAACCTTTTCTCTCTCCTTCCATCCTGGGTGTCATAACCTTTTCTCTCTCCTTCCATCCTGGGTGTCATAACCTCTTCTCTCTCCTTCCATCCTGGGTGTCATAACCTTTTCTCTCTCCTTCCATCCTGGGTGTCATAACCTTTTCTCTCTCCTTCCATCCTGGGTGTCATAACCTCTTCTCTCTCCTTTGACAGGTAAATACAAAGATAGATTGAAGGATAAGGGTTATTGTAAACCGGGTAGTGCATCAGCCCTGGGTATGATGCAAAACTACTTGTTTACTGTGCTAATATCATTGGTATCCTGTTTATAATAGCAATAAGTCACCTCTGGGTTTGTGGGATATGGCCAATATTTCACGGCTAAGGGCTGTTCTTAAGCACGACGCAACGCGGAGTGCCTGGATACAGCCCCTAGCCGTGGTATACAGGCCAGATACCACAAACCCCAGGTGCCTTGTTGCTTAATTATAATTACAAAGACTCCCTTTAAAAAGATTGACAGTAGAGCTAGCAGAAGTCCTATCAGGAAGATGTGTCTGTATTGGATTAACGTTTAAGTTCCTGCCCCATAGGTCAACAAGTGAAAGGAAAAGCATTTGATTAAACTTACTACGCCATTACATACATTTTCATTCATTCCCCTCAAATGCATCAAAGTATTCCTATTCTTATTATAGCTGTTTTATCTAGTTTCCCTACCTTGGTGTGTTAGTTTTTCCAGCTGGGTCAGTAGTGGTTCATAAACCCAGCGGACTCCATGGCCCGTAGTGAGGAGTGGGCATCAGTGATGTCAGCAGTCCTCCATTGGGGCTCCACGGGCTCCTGTTTTATTGTTTCCCAATTATTAGCCCTTATAGCAGAGCTACTGTAGCAGTCTCTTAGTCATAAAGCTGAATTTGCCCCAGCATATACAGTAAGTCATAACTCTAACTTATGTGTTGCCTAACTTTACCTCTAAAAAGTAGATTTTCACAAGTATTTGTTTGGGTACTTTAATATTTCATATACAGTATAATACCTGTAAAACTATATTTTCCTGTGCATTGAAACACTTTTTAAACCTGTCTCAGATGTGTGTCACAAAGAGGCAGTAGATATTTCTAAAAGCAGCCTTGTTGTTGACTGATGCTAAACAGATGCTACAGTTCCTTGCAAAACTCTTCATCCCCTTTGGTGTTTTTCCTATTTTGTTGCATTACAACCTGTAATTTAAATACATTTTTATTTGGATTTCATGTAACGGACATACACAAAAAAGTCCAAATTAGTGAAGTGAAATGAAAAAAATAACTTGTTTCAAAATATTTAAAAAAAATGATCTCAGTATATATACACCTGTTCTGAAAGGCCCCAGGGTCTGCAACACCACTAAGTAAAGGGCACCACCAAGCAAGCTGTACTATGAAGACCAATGAGCTCTCCAAACAGGTCATGGACAAAGTTGTGGACATGTACAGATCGGGGTTGGGTTATAAAAAAACATCAGAAACTTTGAACATCCCACGGAGCACCATTAAATCCATTATTAAAAAATGGAAAGAATATGTCACCACAACAAACCTGCCAAGAGAGGGCCGTCCACCAAAACTCACAGACCAGGCAAGGAGGGCATTAATCGGAGAGGCAACAAAGAGACCAAAGATAACCATGAAGGAGCTGCAAAGCTCCATAGTGGAGATTGGAGTATCTGTCCATGGGAACACTTTAAGCTGTACACTCCACAGAGCTGGGCTTTACGGAAGAGTGGACAAAAAAGCCATTGCTTAAAGAAAAAAATAAGGAAAGATGTTTGGTGTTCACCAAAAGGCAAGTGGGAGACTCCCCAAACATATGAAAGAAGGTACTCTGGTTAGATGAGACTAAAATTGAGGGGAGGGTGAGATGAGGGTTAGGTGGTAAGAGAGGGGGGGAGGGGGAGGGAGGGTGAGAGGGGGCGAGAGGATCTGGTGGATAAGTCAGGTGGTAAACCCGCCTGTTGCTTTTGGCTCAACTGAGCTCTTAGAACCCAATACTGTCTAGAGGGCAGTGTGTGTGTGTGTGTGTGTGTGTGTGTGTACGTGTCTAGCAGAAGAGCTAAATGCCTTCTATGCTTGCTTTGAGGCAAGCAACACAGAACCATGCATGAGAGCACCAGCTGTTCTGGACGACTGTGTAATCTGGGTCTCCGTAGCCGGTGTGAGTAAGACCTTTAAACCGGTTAACATTCAAAGGCCGTGGGGCCAGATGGATAACCAGGACGCATACTCAGATCATGTGCTGACCATCTGGCAAGTGTCTTCACTGACCCAGTCTGTAATACCTACATGTTTCAAGCAGACCACCATAGTCCCTGTGCCAAAGAATGCCAAGGTAACTTCTTTAAATGACTATCCCTTTCTGTACTCCCTGTTAACTTTCAACTGCATGGCCACCCATTACTCCAACACCATCATTAAGTTTGCTGACGACACAACGATGGTAGGACGGATCACCATCGTCAATGACACAACCTGTAGGAAGGAGGTCAGTGACCTGGCAGTGTGGGCAGTGACCTGGCAGTGCCAGGACAACAACCTCTCCTTCAACATCAAAAAGACATAGAAGCTGATCATGGACTACAGGAAATGAATGGCCGAACACGCCCCCCCCCCATCCACATCGATGGGGCTTTAGTGAAGCGGGTCGATAGCTTCTTGTTCCTCTGTGTCCACATCACTAAGGAATTATCATGGTCCACACACACCAACACAGTTGTGAAGAGGGCACAACAACACCTCTTCCCCCTCAGGAAGCTGAAAAGATTTGGCATGGGCCCTCAGAACCTCAAAAAGTTCTACAGCTGCACCACTGAGAGCATCTTGACTGGCTGCATCACTGCTTGGTATGGCAACTACTTGGCATCAGACCACAAAGTGCTACAGAGGGTAGTGCGAATGGCTCAGTACATCAGCAGGGCGAGCTCCCTGCCATCCAGCACCTCTATACCAGGCGTTGTCAGAGGACGGCCCTAAAACTAGCCACCCAAGTCCTATACTGTTATCTCTGCTATTTCACAGCAAGTGGTACCCATACACCAAGTCTGGAACCAACTGGATCCTGGACAACTTCTATCCCCAAGGCATAAGACTGCTGAATAGCTAGTTACAGAGTTAACCAATAGCTACCCGGACAATCTGCATTGATCCCCGTTTACACTAACTCTTTTGATCCATCCTACACTGTTGCTACTGTTATCCTGTTGCCTAGTAACTTTACCCCTTACCTATATGTACATCCTGTATCAACCTCAATTACCTCAAACCCCTGCACATCAACTCTGTACTGGTACCCTGTGTATATAGCTAAGTTATCTTTAATCATTGTGTATTTATTCAGATTATTCAGGGATTCTTCAGTAAAGTCTTTGTTGTCATTCAACGAGAGACGACTTGTTTTCATGCAAATTTTTTCATTGAGAAATACTGTACCAAACATCTTAGTTAGATGTATAATTGCGCGACTAAGATCACCTCGGCAAAATCATCAAAATGAATGACAGATTTCTCAAGTTATCTTAGATCATGTGTCAAACTCATTCCAAAGAGGGGCGAATGTCTGCGGGTTTTAGCTCCTCCCTTGTACTTGATTGATGAATTAAGGTCATTAATTAGTAAAGAACTCCCCTCACCTGGTTGTCTAGTTCTTAATTTAAAGGAAAAAACTAAAACCTGCAGACACTAGACCCTGCATGGAATGAATTTGACACTTGTCTTAGATTAATTCAGACTTTTGAGGAAGTGGGTAATGGCTGCGACATCTCAAAATGGACAAACAGTAATATTGCTGTTTTGTATTGTTTTTCAAGTCAATGTCTTTTAAGGGAGTATGCGAGCACACATTCGGTTCTCCTAGCCAAGTTTGGCTAGGCGCCAGGCGGACTGAAGCATGCTGACGCCTTAATTGTGTGTGTGGGGATATGTGTGGGGGTGTCTGTGAAGCTGTCTGAAAGGACATTTGATGGTGTATATGGGTGACTGCAATTCTAACGGTGTGTATATTACTGTGACAATTTGTGTGTGTGTGTGTGTTAGTATTGTTGTGTCTTTGTGTATGTGTGTTACCAAGTCTAAGGTTGTTTCATCTCTTGAGTCAATAAGTCAGGACAAAGAGAGCAGAGTAGTAGAACTATGTGGTGTTTTGTTCAGCGCAATTACCACTGTAATGGTGCCACTGAGCTGGGAGTAATGAGTGGTGCTGTTAGTAAAGTGTGAGGTGGCCCTTTCCCAGGTTCCCATGTCACCCACCCTGCACTGCAGGCATCAGCAGGAGGGGGGTGATAACATCATCCTTTTATAGCTGCACTTAATCAAAACAAGCCTTTCCTGGGTTTTATGCTTGAATTCTCCAATTACTGTCGAGAGAGAGAGAGAGAGAGAGAGAGAGTGAGAGTGAGAATGAAAATGAATCCTCTTTTCGGTACTTCAGTTAGTATGCAACTCAAGCTCTCACCATGCCATTACAATGTACAAGGAGATACACTGAACTTAATATGCTGCTCATGATTATATGAGGATGATTCATTTGCTCAGATGATTGGCTTTACATGTGATAGAACCATAGAATGCTCTCCTGCCGCCAGCTGGGCACAACTGAAACAGCAGTGGTTTCTTTCTGGAAGGTCGATGGTGGACCTTGATCTATTGTAACACAATAAAGGTGCAGGAAAAAGGCTTTTATTTTGAAATGCTACAGATACAGGCAAACATATGCACATTCTCTATTTTTCATTTAGATGCTTTCTATATCTAATTTAGATCCCACACACGTAGCCTTCCCTTTTAACATGCTGTATGTGAGTAAAATCAAGTGTGTTTGGCCTGCTACTCCACACCTCAGACTGTTACTCCATAACTCAGCCTGCTACTCCACACCTCAGACTCCTACTCCATAACTCAGACTGCTGCTCCATAACTCAGTACTACTCTATAACTCAGACTCCTACTCCATAACTCATACTACTACTCCATAACTCAGTACTACTCTATAACTCAGACTACTACTCCTTAACTCAGATCAGACTACTACTCCATAACTCAGACTACTGCTCCATAACTCAGACTACTACTCCCTAACTCAGACTACTACTCCATAACTCAGATCAGACTACTACTCCATAACTCAGACTATTGCTCCATAACTCAGACTACTACTCCATAACTCAGACTACTACTCCATAACTCAGACTACTACTCCATAACTCAAATCAAACTACTACTCCATAACTCAGACTATTGCTCCATAACCCAGACTACTACTCCATAACTCAGACTACTACTCCATAACTCAGATTAGACTACTACTCCATAACTCAGTACTACTCCATAACTCAGACTGCTGCTCCATAACTCAGTACTACTACTCCCTAACTCAGACTACTACTCCATAACTCAGATCAGACTACTACTCCATAACTCAGACTATTGCTCCATAACTCAGACTACTACTCCATAACGCAGACTACTACTCCATAACTCAGACTACTACTCGATAACTCAAATCAAACTACTACTCCATAACTCAGACTATTGCTCCATAACCCAGACCACTACTCCATAACTCAGACTACTACTCCATAACTCAGATTAGACTACTACTCCATAACTCAGTACTACTCCATAACTCAGACTGCTGCTCCATAACTCATTACTACTACTCCCTAACTCAGACTACTACTCCATAACTCAGATCAGACTACTACTCCATAACTCAGACTACTACTCCATAACTCAAATCAAACTACTACTCCATAACTCAGACTATTGCTCCATAACCCAGACTACTACTCCATAACTCAGACTACTACTCCATAACTCAGATTAGACTACTACTCCATAACTCAGTACTACTCCATAACTCAGTACTACTCCATAACTCAGACTACTACTCCATAACTCAGATCAGACTACTACTCCATAACTCAGACTACTACTCCATAACTCAGACTGCTACTCCATAACTCAGACTACTACTCCATAACTCAGATCAGACTACTACTCCATAACTCAGACTACTGCTCCATAACTCAGACTACTACGCCATAACTTAGACTGCTACTCCATAACTCAGACTGCTACTCCATAACTCAGACTACTACTCCATAACTCAGACTGCTACTCCATAACTAAAAGCCAAAGGCAGCAGTTTTTCCACTGGAGCGACGTGGTTAAATAGGCTGGCTAGGTGACAGTGTCAGAAAGTACAGGGTGTCTCTCTGTTCTCTACCCATCCTATAATCTGCAATATTTTTATTTCTTCTCATGGGTTCAACCAAACTACTGATTGTCCATGCCAAACTGACTGACTGAATTCTGTTTAGCTGTGCGTTTGACTCCAATGAGAGAATCCATTGAGTTGTAGATATACAAGTTCCCCAACACTGTATTAGTTCAGCTGCAGTGCCAATACCCATTGCCTTCTAACATGGTTGGTTGGCTGAAGGCTTGGCAAAATCTACTGAAAACATCAGGTCTGCAGGATGAACTGTTTGGCAGCATGCGATATGAGAAATAATATATGAGTGTACATCAGGGGAGTGTTGTAATGACATCCACCAGCAGTCTCTGTACTGCCAGCTCATGCAACACTTGGCTGGGCCTTTATGTTATTAAGAGGCCACGCCTCCATCCCAAATGGCACCCTATTCTCTATATAGTGCACTACTCTGACCAGCGCCCATGCTAACACCTCCAGGCCAAAGGAACAAACAAACACGTGTGATTCCAGCTGGGAATGATTATTTCAAGAGAATGTTTTCTTTTGACAATAACTCCTAATCAGGGTTCTACAGTGTGACCATTTTACACAGCTTCCCTCGTAACCTGTACGAAGAAGTCAGTGTGTGTGCTCATAAAAAAAGCTGTGGTGGTGTTCTCATTGCTCCAGCGATGTCCTCGGCGTCTGTTTCTGGGTGAACTGAGGATCGCACCACGTGTGGTCGGAATCCACCTTGGCACCCGTCCTGATAGCCTGGGGGAGGGAAAGGGGGAGAAAGAGAGATGTTGAAGGGGAAGCATCTAGTTACCTCCTTCACTCTCCCAGAGCTGTCTAAATGTTGTTTTATTGCATTTTCAATAAGCTAATGGACAGCCATCTTGAACTTCTACTGTAGGGCCGTTGTGGTTCAAAATATAGAGATACACGTACAGACCCGTAGACGACTTAGTACTGACACCATATCTGTTTGGTGAAGATCCATTTTTGTTCAAATGACCATTTTCCAGTTCCAACATTGAACAAACAGAAATTGGCATCTTCCAGCATCTTAACAGCCCCAATGGCCTGGATATCCTACGAGCCTTGAGTGTATTGCTGGAGGGGCCAGCAGACCTCTTTGTCTGGAAGACAGAGTCCTAGTTTGAGTGTATTGCTGGAGGGGCCAGCAGAGCTCTTTGTCTGGAAGACAGAGTCCTAGTTTGTTTCCCTGTCATCCATCATGAAGACAGAAACCAGCCAGAAAATAACAGGAAACAGCTGCATTGGACTGTGGTGTCGTTCATGTAGAGAATCAGTACGTATGAAACAAGTGATGTTATAGTAGAGCGCTTCAGATTCCTGTTTTTCAACAAACTGTTGTTGCTTGGACCACAAGTGACAAACAATCTCTTTTAATAATAACGATTGTCCATGCATGGAAAAACAAAACAGTGTTATGAGTTATTTTGAACTTCTGTCAGATGGATTTAATGAAACACTGATCTCAAAGTAATTTCTTTCCTTTTATGAGGGCTGGAGATTGTATAGTTTGACGTTCCTACATATTTGGGTGTGTACATACATTAATTAAAAACATGATGGCATATGGCCTGCTGGTATTTATGAGGAAATGTTATGTGTGGTTTGTAGCAGTCTTCAACATGTTTAATCATGGTTTGTGTGTTCGTTTTTAAAATCTGTGTTCATTGCTTGATATGTCTTGTTAACGTTGGCTCAGAAAATGTATACAAGTATAGTTGAGGTTCAAGTCTAGTCAAGGATGAAAAATATAGCACTCACACCCAACTCCCCATGCAGCCTGGGGATCCTTCTGAGCCCCCCCCTCTTTCTTTCTTTCTTTCTTTCTCTCTCTCTCTCTCTCTCTCTCTCTCTCTATCTATCTACTCCCTCCCTCCCTCCCGCTCTTCCCTGTACAGTGACCTCTGTAAATCAGCATGTTCATTGGATGTGTGTGAGAGCAGGTTGGCTCATGTCCTCTCCATAGCACGTCAAACTGGATCACTTTGTCTACCGTGATGAGCTTGGGGCCAAAGATTTACAGTATGTTGTGAGAATATTGGTTAATCGGATGGTAAAAACTGTTACCCTGTGAGAATACTATTCCATGGTGAAATGTAGCCGCAGTGTGTGTGTGTGTGTGAGTGCATTCATGCGTGCGTGCGTGTGCCTCAAACTTTCCATGTTCACATTAGTTGCTCCCTCCCGCCTCTCCCATGTAGCCTGTTCTCTAATGTTCTGTAATGTCCCAGTGTTTAGTACTAATCAGAAAGGACTGTTGGACACGGGACAGAGTTCTTTAGGACTTAGTCACCTCATCCATGTTTCAGTGCCTTGACCTAGTTTGAGCAGTTTGTGTTTAGCCTGCAGAGCTCTGCAATACACATGTTCTCTCTTTACTTGATTTATTTACTAAATGTTTTGTTTGTTTGTTTGTTTCCATCCATTTTTACTTCCTGGTTACAGTTGTTTCATAAATTCCTGTTTTCGGTGTGTTTCCAGGGAGACATCCAGCAGTTGTTGATTGTGGCGGACCACCGTGCTGCCTATGACTACTGTGAACACTACAGCCCCGACTGTGAGGTCCCTGTCCCAGAGCAGCCCCAAGCCCAGGACCCCAACACAGACGAATATGTGAGTCACTTCATCACCTCTCCAGACTCTTACAGTATATTTACAGTATGTTTTATACTCTATCCTTCTTTTCAGTTGGGTCTCTCTCTTCTTACGTCTCAAGGTAATTGTCTTCAGGTCGAAGTCAAGTTGCTGTGTTGGCTTGAGAAGTTGAACAACTAGATAACAAACTACTGTATGTAATAAATTGCTCATTTTTGGACAGGCAGAGGTTAAGGGAAACTATTGGTCAGGGTGTGTCCTTTGGGGCCTTATGAGGAGTACCTGCTCTAGCAAGAACATAACATCCAACCAAAGAAGCTCAAAACTCCAGGTTCAAACAGTCAAGGAGTTCAGTGCATTATATCAAATACAGCATATACCCTGAGGCCTTCCCTGATACAGTATTCCTTCCTCCCTTTATCAATAAGCGGTTCTTTGATTAGGGATCAGGCTGTGTTGGTTGGACAAACTACTGGAATGAAAGAGCTGCATCACTGGGGGGGGGGGAAACGCTGTCTGCCAGAGAGAAAGTGCTGAGTGCTGGGAAATCAACAGGGTTGAATCTGCTATGCAGTTATAGAGGGAAAGAAACATGCAGGAATGGCAGACTACTTGCCTAAGCCTGTATCTCCATACTCTATGCTGAATGGAGATGTTCTTTCTATATCTGGCATGGTAAGTCTTAATCCTTTGGAGGAGAACAACATTATCAATTCAACAAGCTAACCAACCACACCCTTGGACTCTTTCCAGTTGAAGTGGTGATCTCAGCTTTCTTATGAAGTGAACTAGTCAGAGAGAGAACCAGAACCATAGTGTGCCCAATCACAACTCCTGTACCTCTCATCTCAGCCCATCTGGAGCTGTTTAGAACCAAAGGGAACAAGTTCACCCTGACATAGTAGAACCGTCGTAGTAGTACCATAGTAGAACTACAGCCAAACCAGAGTCAAACGTAACTGTCACAAACACATACCTCAAACATGTTTCAGACCTGTTTTGGGTTTGTTCATAATCTGGTTCCAATAGTAGGGCTAATATGGAGCAGACCTCACAGAAAAGAAAAACTTCAGAATGACTGAAGCAACTAGTGCCTCTCTCCCCTCAGTACATGATGAGGATGAGCTCTATGACAGAGAGCTACTCTATGGCACGCCATCTTTCTGTGCATTGTACCTCCATAAGCAAGTAAAGTAAGTAAGCATAAATGGAAGTGCCCCCCACCCCTGCCGACCCACCCTTCTTAAAAACCTTCACTCCAGATCTACCTTCGTACCACTTCACTAACCCCCCCCCCCCCCCCCCCCCCCCCCCACAGAATGGGTCAGGTAGGTTTGACATTCTTGGCCCATCTTTTGTTGGGGATTCATCCAGTGGAGGCCATGTTGAACCATGTTGAAACCATGTGATATTGATACCCTTCCACTAATTCCGCTTCAGCCATTGCCATAAGCCAGCCATTGCCTCCTCAATTAAGGTGCCACAAACCTCCTGTGACATCATCCCAATATCAGACACATCTGATTGTTATCATAATGTTAGGCTGTTTTCATAGAGTACAAAGCAATGTCTTTCTTTCTCTCTTTCTCTGTCTGTTGTCTAATATCTCTCTCTCTCTCTCTCTCTCTCTCTCTCTCATCATTATGTGTATGTCATTTCAACCATCAACCATTATCCATTTCCCTGTATGTATAGAGCACAGAGGAGGACCCTATCTGTTGTCTTACAGTACAAAGAAATGTTTTTTTTTTCTCTCTCTCTCTCTCTCTGTCTTTCTCTCTCTCTTTCTCTTTCTCTCTCTCTCTTTGTCTTTCTCTCTCTCTCTCTCTCTCTCTCTCTCTCTCTGTCTTTCTCTCTCTCTCTTTGTCTTTCTCTCTCTCTCTCTCTCTCTCTGTCTCTCTCTTACTCTGTCTCTCTCTCTCTCTGTCTTTCTCTCGTTCTTTGTCTTTCTCTCTCTCTTACTCTGTCTCTCTCTCTTACTCTGTCTCTCTCTCTCTGTCTTTCTCTCTCTTTCTTTGTCTTTCTCTCGTTCTTTCTCTCTCTCTGTCTCTCTCTCTTACTCTGTTTCTCTCTCTTACTCTGTCTCTCTCTCTCTCTGTCTTTCTCTCTCTTTCTTTGTCTTTCTCTCTCTCTCTTTCTCTCTCTCTCTCTCTCTCTCTCTCTCTCTCTCTCTCACACACACACACACACCCTCCTCTCTTATTACTGTCATTTTCAACCATCAACCATCATCCATTAAATCAATAATATACCAGAGGGGATGTGTTATGGGGATTATTGGAACGACATGATGTGGTCGCTAGGAAGACGTGAGTTCTGTCAGCCAATAATCACCATAACTCACACCCTCAAGTATATTATTGCGTATATGAAACGGTTTTACACAGAAAGCAAGAACTATGAAAGAATAACTTTCTGGTCAACCATTACTGTTAGTGGAGTGATCATAAAGTGATTCGATCATTTTTCGATAACGCATGACTAGCTGTGGTGTTGTGCTCAATAACACCACAGCTGGAATGCACTTTTGACCAATCCGATTGCTTGGCGGGAACTAACCGTTTCATAATTCCCTGTATAGAACACAGAGGAGGACAGCTATTACTATGAGTATCCTTACTATGAGGACATGGATGGGAAACCTTCCGAGTCCACCTCCGAGACTGAGACTGACGAACAAGCTGGACCTGCCACGGAAGACGTAAAGGTACTGTCCCCTTTCTGTCCCATGTCCCCTGTCCTTTTAAAAGACTACCGTCTATCTCCAGTGGGGTAGGACTTGTCACCCTCTCCCCATCCCATACCTTGTTTTATAATGTAGTGATTGCTGTTGATGCTGAGTATGTTCCAATGTCAGTTTTGAATGACATCTTGGTCAGGTCGCCCTTTGAAAAGCTATTCTTTATCTCAGTTACTGTAAATGAAAACAATTCATCAAAAGTGTTGTATAGGCTACAGTTTGTCCTCCTGACATTGTGTTGTCCTCCTCTCCAGGTGTCCGTGCCAGAGAGCGGCCGTGTGGTCACCTCAGTCAAAGAGGTGGTGTCATCAGTCAGGGATACAGCCAGTCAGGGAGTCGAGGGCAAAGTGTTGACCGCCGTATCTACCGGCAGCGCCTCCGCTGCAGCAGGAGCCGGAGCCGCCGGCGAGGAGGCCTACGGGGAAGAGACCAGCCCTTACGACGGCTATGACACAGATAGTTATGGGAACTACGAATCATACTACGACGAGTCCACGGCCTCGCCCGACGCCAGTCGCAGAGTCACCATTAGCAGCTCAAGCACGGGGACCGGCGCAGGGGTGGAGCTGGACCTGGGGTCAAAGTTTGACCTGGGCACGGGGGCGGAGTTTGAGAAGGTCATCACCAGTAGTGGAGGAGTCACCATCACACGCAACAAGACCTCGGTGAGTTACACACTGTTGTTGTGTGCTTGTGTGGTAATGCCCTAAGTTTTACCAGTTAGATGTTGTATCTGGAATGTGTCACATAACATCTTATCATATCTCAGTGTGTCCCATTGACTCACTGTCCCTGTCCTTTCCTCTCTGGTCTCTCAGGCTGGAACAGGCTACAATGACAACTATGGTGAGGGTTATGACCTGTCCTATGGAGAGGGAGAGGAGTACAGCATCGGTGGCGGTGGCCATGACAGCAGAACCAGCAGCAGCAGTACTGTCGAAATCGGTACTGGTGGTGGAGGTGGATCTGTATCGGTCGGGGGTGGTTCTGTTTCCGTTGGGGGTGGTTCCGTTTCCGTTGGTGGTGGTTCCGTTTCCGTTGGGGGCGGTTCCGTTTCCGTTGGGGGCGGTTCCGTCTCTGTAGGAGGATCTGCCAGCGCCGGAGGTGGGACGGCAAGAGCAGGAGCTGGAGCTGGGGATTCGGTTGCTACGGGAGCCGGGGGCCAGGGTGTGGCTATTGAGGGAGACTACACTGATCTGGAGGGTGATCGGTTCAAAGAGGAGTCCATCTCTGAGTATGGGGACGTAGACTATGGTTATGGAGACCTGGACTACGGTGGACAGGAGGAAAAGGTGCTGCCAGCTGAGACAGACGAGTACTACGGACAGGTAAGGACGATGATGGTGATGGTAATGATGATGATAATGATAATAATCAAAATTGTAGTGATGATAATGATGATGGTGGTGCTGATGATGATGGTGATGCCGGCGATATACTATGATAATGATGATGGTGGTGGTGATGATGATGATGGTGGTGCTGATATTGATGGTGGTGGTGGTGATGATGATGATGATGGTGGTGATGTGATGATGATGGTGGCGATATACTATGATGATGATGGTGGCGGTGGTGATGATGATGGTGGTGGTGCTAATGATGATGATGATGATAATGATGATGATGATGGTGGTGGTGGAGATGATGATGGTAATGATGATGATGATGATGATAGTGGTAACGATGATGATGGTGGTGGTGGTGGTGGTGATGATGGTGATGGTGGCGATATACTATGATGATGATGGTGGTGGTGGTGATGATGATGGTGGTGGTGCTAATGATGATGATGGTGATGATGATGGTGGTGGTGATGATGATGATGGTAATGATGATGATGATGATGATAGTGGTAACGATGATGATGGTGGTGGTGGTGGTGGTGATGATGATGATTGTGGTGGTGATGATGATGATGATGATGGTAAGGATGGTGATGATGATGATGATGGTGCTGGTGGTGGTGGTGATGATGATGATGATTGTGGTGGTGATGATGATGATGGTAAGGATGGTGATGATGATGGTGCTGGTGGTGGTGCTGGTGATGGTGGTGGTGATGATGATTGTGGTGGTGATGATGATGATGATGATGGTAAGGATGGTGATGATGATGGTGCTGGTGGTGGTGCTGGTGATGGTGGTGGTGATAATGATTATGATGTCGGCGATAGACTATGATGATGGTGGTGGTGGTGATGGTGATGATGATGGTGGTGGTGATGGTGGTGGTTGTGTGGTGGTGATATGATGATGGTGATGGTGATGATGGTGGTGGTGATAATGATTATGATGTCGGCGATAGACTATGATGATGATGGTAATGTTGATGTAATTTGCAGGTTGATGGGTCTCGGGGAGAGAAGGGACAGAAGGGAGAACCTGCTATCATTGAGCCTGTGAGTATAATTTATCCAACGTGTGTGTGTGTGTGTGTTTCACATGTGTGTCTGCGTGATTGTGTGTATGATTATTTCAAAACCAAGCCATGAGTCATCACACACTACTGACTGACAATCATATAAATCACATGATGCAGTATAACACATTGGTCTCTGCATCCTCCTGCTGTGTCCTGCAGCAAGGCCACCTGTGGTCCAGAGGTTGAACATTTGGAGTATGGATACATAGAGGAAAATGAATGATCATCTGGAGTGTAAACACTCTGGGCTAGCATAAACACTGACCAGGGAGAGTGCAGCTGGGAAAGGGAGGGAAGAGAAAGAGAGAGAGGGGGAGAAGACAGAGGAAATCTCCCAAAGACTTCCCCACCGCCCAGTGATCTAAAGATCTCACAGATGGAAAATAGCCAGTCCCTACTTGGGAGTTTTACTCCAGCACTCCACATTCATCAGGGGACGGTGTTGACTTGCAGAGCTAAAGCCATGGCTATACCTGATATGCCAATGTCATCACTGGTAGCCAATTCCTATGTTATGATCCAAAGCGTACGAGTTCAATACCTCAATCTGACCTGAGTCACAGAACCACAGCTGTCTCCCTATAAACAAATGTCACTGGGCTCAACTGTATGTGCGTGTGCTTTACCACCCAGAATGAGCCTGTGAGTCGTCCATCTTGTTCACATTGTAAATAAACAAGGAGCAGAGCTCCCTCCTTTCAGTCCAATCCTCATTTGTCTGCAGTGACGACAACCCCCATCCCCCTGCCAGTCCCATCCAACCCACCCATACCACACACATACTCACCACACACACCATGGACGCATGGCCACACGCATGCACACACGCACTCACACACTACACACACACACACACTCCTCTATCTGTTTACTGCTGTGATCAGTCACTCTAAGCCCGAGTCCATACATCTACACAGGACCACTGTTTGACAGACAGACTTACAGTGCATTCGGAAAGTATTCATACCCCTGGACTTTTTTTCACATTTTGTTATGTTACAGCCTTGTTCTAAAATGGATGAAATAGTATTTTCCCCTCATCAGTCTACACACAATACCCCATAAAAACATGATGTTTGTGTTTACTTTTTTTTACCACTTTTTCGCCCCAATTGGTAGTTACAGTCTTGTCCCATCTCTGCAACTCCCGTATGGACTCGGGGGAGGCGAAGGTCAAGAGCCATGTGTCCTCTGTAAACATGACACTGTCAAGCCGCACTGCTTCTTGACACATTGATCGCTTAACCCAAAGCCAGCTGCACCAATGTGTCGGAGGAAACATCGTACATAACTGGCGTCCGAAGTCAGCGTGCATGCACCCTTCCCGCCACAAGGAATCATTAGAGCGTGATGGGACAAGGACGTCCTGGCCGGGCAAACCCTTCCCTAACCCGGACGACGCTGAGGCAATTGTGCGCCGCCTCGTGTCTCCAGGTCATGGCCTTCGCCCCAGTCTGACATCCTGAGTGCTCTGAAGAAGGTTTTCATCAAGGAACTCTCTGTACTTTGCTAAGGTTAATCTTTCCCTCAATCCTGACTAGTCTCCCAGTCCCTGCCGCTCAATAACATCCCCACAGCATGATGCTGCCACGACCATGGTTCACCGTAGGGATGGTGCAAGATTTCCTCCAAACGTGACGCTTGGCATTCAGGCCAAAGAGTTCAATCTTGGTGTCATCAGACCAGAGCATCTTGTTCCTCATGATCTGAGAGTCCTTTAGGTGCCTTTTGCCAAACTCCAAGTGGCTGTCATGTGCTGCAGAGATGGTTGTTCTTCTGGAAGGTTCTCCCATCTCCACAGAGGAACTCTAGAGCTCTGTCAGAGTGACCATCGGGTTCTTGGTCACCTCCCTGACCAAGGCCCTTCTCCCCCGATTGCTCAGTTTGGCCCGGGCGGCCAGCTCTAGGAAGAGTTTTGATGGTTCCAAACTTCTTATATTTAAGAATGATGGAGGCCATTGTGTTCTTGGGGACCTTCAATGCTGCAGAAATGTTTTGGTACCCTTCCCCAGATCTGTGCCTTGACACAATCCTCTCTCGGAGCTCTACAGACAATTCATTCGACCTCATGGCTTCGTTTTTGCTCTGACATGCACTATCAACTGTGGGAACTTATATAGACAGGTGTGTGCCTATCCAAATCATGTCCAATCAATAGAATTTACCACAGGTGGACTCCAATCAAGTTGTAGAAACATCTCAAGGATGATCAATAGAAACAGGATGTACCTGAGCTCAATGTTGAGTATCTTAGCAAAGGGTCTGAATACTTATGTAAATAAGTTATTTCAGTTTTTTATTTGTAATAACTTTGCAAAACATTTAAAAAAAAACTGTTTTCGCTTTGTCGTTATGAGGTATTGTGTGCAGATTGATGCATTTTCAATCTTTTCAATCCATTTTAGAATAAGGCTGTAATGTAACCAAATGTGGAAAACGTCAAGGGGTCTGAGTACTTTCCGAATGCACTATACTATAGGCAAAGTGTGACGTGACCTCACACACTTATCCATAAACACACATCAAACAAAAAATCCAGGTATGGCTCTGGGAATGTTAAAGACACAGGTATGGGTCTGGGAATGTTAAAGACCCAGGTATGGCTCTGGGAATTTAAAAGACCCAGGTGTGGCTCTGGGAATGTTAAAGACCCATGTATGGCTCTGGGAATGTTAAAGACCCAGGTATGGCTCTGGGAATGTTAAAGACCCAGGTATGGCTCTGGGAATGTAAAAGACCCAGGTGTGGCTCTGGGAATGTTAAAGACCCATGTATGGCTCTGGGAATGTTAAAGACCCAGGTATGGCTCTGGGAATGTTAAAGACCCAGGTATGGCTCTGGGAATGTTAAAGACCCAGGTATGGCTCTGGGAATGTTAAAGACCCAGGTATGGCTCTGGGAATGTAAAAGACCCAGGTGTGGCTCTGGGAATGTTAAAGACCCATGTATGGCTCTGGGAATGTTAAAGACCCAGGTATGGCTCTGGGAATGTTAAAGACCCAGGTATGGCTCTGGGAATGTAAAAGACCCAGGTATGGCTCTGGGAATGTAAAAGACCCAGGTGTGGCTCTGGGAATGTTAAAGACCCAGGTATGGCTCTGGGAATGTTAAAGACCCAGGTGTGGCTCTGGGAATGTTAAAGACCCAGGTATGGCTCTGGGAATGTTAAAGACCCAGGTATGACTCTGGAATGTTAAAGACCCAGGCATGACTCTGGAATGTTAAAGACCTGGCTTGTAGAAGATTTAGTTGGTTCTGGCTTGTAGAAGATTTAGTTGGTTCTGGCTTGTAGAAGATTTAGTTGCAAAACTATTCATCCCCTTTGATGTTTTTTCTATTTTGTTGCATTGCAACCTGTAATTTAAATAGATTTTTATTTGGATTTCATGTAATTGACAAAATAGTCCAAATTAGTGAAATGAAAAAAAATACTTTAATTACCAAAATAAATAAAGGAAAAGTGGTGCGTGCATATGTATTCACGCCCTTTGCTATGAAACCCCTAAATAAGATCTGGTGTAACCAATTACCTTCATATGTCACATAATTAATTAAATAATTTCCACCTGTGTGCAATTTAAGTGTCACATTATCTGTCACATGATCTCAGTATATACACCTGTTCTGAAAGGCCCCAGAGTCTGCAACGTCACTTAGCAAGGGGCACCACCAAGCAAGCGGCACTATGAAGACCAAGGAGCTCTCCAAACAGGTCAGGGACAAAGTTGTGGACATGTACAGATCAGGGTTGGGTTATAAAAAAATAACAGAAACTTTGAACATCCCACGGAGTACCATTAAATCCATTATTAAAAAATTGAAAGAATATGGCACCACAACAAACTGCCATGAGAGGGCTGCCCACCAAAACTCACGGACCTGGCAAGGAGGGCATTAATCAGAGAGGCAACAAAGAGACCAAAGATAACCCTGAAGGAGCTGCAAAGCTCCACTGCGGAGATTGGAGTATCTGTCCATAGGAACACTTTAAGCCGTACACTCCACAGAGCTGGGCTTTACGGAAGAGTGGACAAAAAAAGCCATTGCTTAAAGAAAAAAATAAGCAAATACGTTTGGTGTTCACCAAAAGGCATGTGTGAGACTCCCCAAACATATGAAAGAAGGTACTCTGGTCAGATGAGACTAAAATTGAGCTTTTTGGCCGTCAAGGAAAACGCTATGTCTGGCGCAAACCCAACACCTCTCATCACCCGAGAAACCCATCCCTAACAGTGAAGCATGGTGGTGGCAGCATCATGCTGTGGGGATGTTTTTCATCAGCAGGGACTGGAAACTGGTCAGAATTGAAGGAATGATGGATGGCGCTAAATACAGGGAACTTCTTGAGGGAAACCTGTTTCAGTCTTTCAGAGATTTGAGACTGGGACGGAGGTTCACCTTCCAGCAGGACAATGACCCTAAGCATTCTGCTAATGCAACAGGTTTAAGGGGAAACATTTACATGTGGAATGGCCTAGTCAAAGCCCAGACCTCAATCGAATTGAGAATCTGTGGTATGACTTAAAGATTGCTGTACACCAGCGGAACCCATCCAACTTGAAGGAGCTAAAGTTTTGCCTTGAAGAGTGGGCAAAAATCTCAGTGGCTAGATGTGGCACGCTTATAGAGACATACCCTAAGAGACTTGCAGCTGTAATTGATGCAAAAGGTGTCTTTACAAAGTATTGACTTTAAGGGGGGGAATAGTTATACGCGCTCAAGTTTTCAATTTTTTTGTCTTATTTCTTGTTTGTTTCACAATAGAAAATATTTTGCATCTTCAAAGTGGTAGGCATGTTGTGTAAATGAAATGATACAAAAAAAATATATTTTAATTCCAGGTTGTAAGGCAATAAAATAGGAATAATGCCAAGGTGGGTGAATACTTTCGCAAGCCACTGTATGTGATGTTTCAGCCCATCTGTGAGTGTTTATGTGTACACACTACAGAGACTGACAGAGACAGAGATATGTTGTTTCATGTATTAGCAGAGGATAAGGGTCATGTTCAGAGAGACAGAGAGTATTTACCATCCATATGTAAAATGTGTGCAAACATGACAGTATGTCGCTGAGGATAAAAGTGTCTGTTAAATGAAATATATCATATTATTATAACTATAAAATGACTTGTGTTTCTTATTGCCCATAGTCCCCTGTTCCATGTTGAACATATTCCATCAGTCTCCTGCCTTTGTCCTGATCGTTATTCACCCTCTGCCTGTTCCTCCCAGATTAACGTGAAGCTCTAAATGAAATGACAGGCAGGAATTTATATTAAATCACCAAATACTCCCCTGGATGGAGAGTAGATATGCAGGATATGTCTGGACACGTATATAAATTATATGCACATGTACTGAAGAGATGCATTCACATGAATTATTGTACACGCAGGGTTGCACTCACACCCACGGTCATACACACACACGCACCGCACGCACGCACCGCATGCACGAACGCACGAACACACACGCACGCACGCACGCACACACACACACACACACACACACAAACAAAGAGTCATAGTGTTAGTGGTGATGCTGCGTACTCTACAGGCTGCAGCCATCCATCTCTCTGATGTGTTTGTATGTTTCAGGGAATGCTGGTGGAGGGTCCGCCTGGTCCGGAAGGCCCAACAGTAAGTCCCTCTCTCTACTTTCTTTCTCTCTCTATGTTTGTCAGTTTCTGTCTCCCTCTCTCTCTTTCTCTCTCTCTCTCTCTCTTTCTCTCATCCAGTCTCTTGTGATTTCAGTGGAAGATGACAGTCTTCTGACACTGTTTCAGCCCTATGTTCTATCTGGTCTGTCTCTGGGTTAGGAATATTGTGTATCCTCCACTGTTCATCTTGAAATGACTAGTGTTTTGTTAAGAGATAATTAAACTGCAGCCCAGTTGCCATTGCTGATATTTAGCAATAAGAATAGTAACAGCACAACACACCACTTGCCCTAGAGAGACAGTTACACAGAGGTTCTCAGATCAGTTAGTATTTATTTATTTACCTATATGCACGCTCTTGTACGCTATTTGACCACAAGAATCAGAGTCACCTTTATTCGTTAAGAACATTTACAAATACTCATAATTTGACGTGGTGATATGGTGCTGCTAGTGATAGACAACATTTAGAGACAGAATACAGACAGCAGAAACAGTCGATAATAATAGAGTAAGAGTTAGTAGAGAAAGAGAGACGGGCCCCAGTTGAAATGTATCATCTAACAGACTGCCTGCCCATATTTCCTCATGCATTCCTCTCTTGTTCTCTCTCTTATGTTTCCGCGTACAACTGTTATGCAAGTTTGCCTGAGCTGCATTTTGTTTTGTGTGTGTGAGCATGTGCGCGCATCTGTGTGTGTGTTTATGTGAGTGTCTGTGTGTGTGTGTGTGTGTGTATGTGTATGTGGGTGTCTGTGTGTGTGTGTGTGAGCGTGTGCACGTGTGTGTGTGTTTATGTGAGTGTCTGTGTGTGTGTGTGTGTGTATGTGGGTGTCTGTGTGTATGTGGGTGTCTGTGTGTATGTGGGTGTCTGTGTGTGTGTGGGTGTCTGTGTGTGTGTGTGCCGTCCTCAGTCTCTGATAATATGTATTGTTGTGTACAGGGTCTCCCTGGACCCCCAGGTTCCTCCGGGCCCCCAGGCAGCCACGGAGACACAGGAGAAAGGGTGAGAAACAAGCACCCACAACAAATAAAACACACAGACAAATAAATAAATACATGGAAAATACCACAGTCACATGCCAACCACCACCAACACATCACATAGCCATTGTTTCAACACAACCACAAGGTACAGTGAGGGAAAAAAGTATTTGATCCCCTGCTGATTTTGTACGTTTGCCCACTGACAAAGAAATGATCAGTCTATAATTTTAATGGTGGATTTATTTGAACAGTGAGAGACAGACTAACAACAACAAAATCCAGAAAAACGCATGTCAAAAATGTTATGAATTGATTTGCATTTTAATGAAGGAAATAAGTATTTGGCCCCTCTGCAAAACATGACTTAGTACTTGTTGGCAAAACCCTTGTTGGCAATCACAGAGGTCATACATTTCTCATAGTTAGCCACCAGGTTTGCACACATCTCAGGAGGGATTTTGTCCCACTCCTCTTTGCAGCTCTTCTCCAAGTCATTAAGGTTTAGAGGCTGACCTTTGACAACTCGAACCTTCAGCTCCCTCCACAGATTTTCTATGGGATTAAGGTCTGGAGACTGGCTAGGCCATTCCAGGACCTTACTGTGCTTCTTCTTGAGCCACTCCTTTGTTGCCTTGGCCGTGTGTTTGGGGTCATTGTCATGCTGGAATACCCATCCACAACCCATTTTCAATGCCCTGGCTGAGGGAAGGAGGTTCTCACCCAAGATTTGACGGTACATGGCCCCGTCCATCGTCCCTTTGATGCGGTGAAGTTGTCCTGTCCCCTTAGCAGAACCCCCCCCCCCCCCAAGCATAATGTTTCCACCTCCATGTTTGACGGTGGGGATGGTGTTCTTAGGGTCGTAGGCAGCATTCCTCCTCCTCCAAACACGGCGAGTTGAGTTGATGCCAAATAACTCCATTTTGGTCTTATCTGACCACAACACTTTCACCCAGTTGTCCTCTGAATCATTCAGATGTTCATTGGCAAACTTCAGATGGGCATGTATATGTGCTTTCTTGAGCAGGGGGACCTTGCGGGCGCTGCAGGATTTCAGTCCTTCACGGCGTAGGTTGTTACCAATTGTTTTCTTGGTGACTATGGTCCCAGCTGCCTTGAGATCATTGACAAGATCCTCCCTTGTAGTTCTAGGCTGATTCCTCACCGTTCTAAGGATCATTGCAACTCCATGAGGTGAGATCTTGCATGGAGCCCCAGGCTGAGGGAGATTGACAGTTCTTTTGTGTTTCTTCCATTTGCTAATAATCGCACCAACTGTTGTCACCTTCTCACCAAGCTGCTTGGCCATGGTGGAGAGTTTGGGATCTGATTGATTGATTGCTTCTGTGGACAGGTGTCTTTTATACAGGTTACAAAATTAGATTAGGAGCACTCCCTTGAAGAGTGTGCTCCTAATCTCAGCTCGTTACCTGTATTAAATACACCTGTGAGCCAGAAATCTTTCTGATTGAGAGGGGGTCAAATACTTATTTCCCTCATTAAAATGCAAATCAATTCATAACATTTTTGACATGCGTTTTTTTGGATTTCTTTGTTGTTACTCTGTCTCTCACTGTTCAAATAAACCTACCATTAAAATGATAGACTGATCATTTCTTTGTCAGTGGGAAAACGTACAAAACCAGCAGGGGATCAAATACTTTCCCCCCTCACTGTATACATCAAGCTGTTGATATACAGCAAGGTTTCAATTAGTCACCACCACTCCCCAAAACATGGTGGAACACCTGTACAAGTTTTTTTTTAAAAACCTGACAAGACTTGTATTCCTGGCATAATTTACCTTGTTCGAGTAAATGTACTCTTCTCTCTCCCTCTCCGTCTGTCTGTCTGTCTGTCTGTCTCTCTCTCTCCCTCTCTCTCAGGGTCCTAATGGTCGTGCTGGTCTTCCTGGTGCTGATGGTCTGCCAGGACCTCCAGGGACTGTCCTGATGCTGCCTGTAAGTAAATATTGTAATACTATAGTTCTAGAATACACTCATCTAGAATGAAGACCTCATGCTGTCTGTAAGTAAATAACATTATATGACAATTCTAGAATATACAGATCTATATCTAGAAGAGAATACATATTGAATGGGTGCATCTAATATTCTGTTGCATGTTAGACTTGCATTCCATATGTTTTCTCAGATGACAGATGACTATGTTTATGCACATGTGTACGTTTCTAAATGTACCTATTGGCTATTGTGCTTGCATTTATCTTCTGGAAGGCTTTCTTTTTAAACGTCCATCCTAATCTTGTCCCTTCTGTAATGCTATCCTCAATCTATTGTCATAGCACTTCAACATATTTGTTAGGTTCGTCAGTATTACTTCAGACAAGGCTAATCCTCCCTTCTCTTGGTTGCATTATTTCACCCTTTGATTCATAGAGTGCTCTTGATATCAGATCAGAGTTCTGTATGGTTTGGGTCACAGTGTCCTGACCTGTTGTGATGTGTGTTTCCCTGACTGTGTCAGAGGGGGTTTGAGATCTCTGTTATGTTAGCAAGTGGAATGCAGGGAGGTAGTCTCCTTCTGAATCAAACACTCTTCCTCTCTGGTCTTGCTCCAGATAATCCAATCAGAGAATGCTGTGGTGTAAACCAGTCAATAAGCACTCTAGCACCTCCTAGTGGAAGCTGTAGGAAGCTGGGGTTCTGCTGTCATTTAGACTCGCTCTCTGGGAAGGTCTCAATTGCATACTCCTTGCGTCCTCTCTTCTTGTCGCCTTCTCAAAACCCATTGGATGAGAAAGCCAGAAGTCCCTCCCCTCTGACCTTCTCCAATGGATTTTGCCCTTCCTCTCCCCTCTCTCCTCCTCCTTCTTACTGATGAGATAATTACCATACACCATTCCCCCAATCCCCTGCCACCCACCTTCTTATTGTCCCCAGACTCCAGCCCAAATGACACATCTACTCTCTTAGAAAAAAAGGGTTGCAAAAGGGTTTTGCGGCTGTCCATAGAACACTTTTGGGTTCTATGTAAAGCCCTCTGAGAAAAGGGTTCTACATGGAACCAAAACTGTTTTTTCAAAGGGTTCTCCTATGGGGACAGCCGAAGAACCCTTTTGTGGTTTTAGATAGCACCTTTTTTCTAAGAGTGTAGGGGTCTTACAGACAGGAAGTAATCTAGCCTCAGACAGGAAGTAGAGCAGGTCTAAGTGCTACTTCCTGTGATCACAGCTGCTAAAACTAAAGGCTAAAGTTAGTAGCTAGCCTTTCTGTTTGTTCTGCTGCTGCCTGTACTCCTACTGCTGAGTGTGATGACTTGACTAAATGTCCTGCTGGAGTCTCAGGAGTCTGCAGAGCAGAGCAGAGCAGAGCAGAGAGCCTTCTGGAAAAGCTGTATGTGTCAGGCCAAGACGTCTGGTCAAGGTGTACCAGTAAAGCATGGGCCCAGTGCTTAATTTGACAGGATCTGGCACCTCTCCGTTTTGGACTGTTTTGTTCCGGGACCCATTTGGCCGGATCCGATATGAAAAAGAATCACGTTTTGTTATGTAAAAATGTGAATAAAATTGATCAAAGTTAATTTGAGTTGCCTCTTCATTAATTATCCTGACACCCCCCCCCACACACACACACACACGCAAACACAACTAACTTAGGTATAGTTGTGAACAATAACCATGTTAAGATGTTAAATCTTATCATTTAATTGGTCAATTATTGTTTGATTGTGTAGAGTTCGATAGTGTGCTTGGTAGTTAGATGCCATTTGTGTGCCGTAGGTTTCTGCTTAGTCACAGTTCAAATTCCTCTCTCTCTCTCTCTCTCTCTCTCTCTCTCTCTCTCTTCCTCTGGGCATGGTTGGATCTCTGTGTTATAGTCTGGTTTCTGTGAGAGGAATGATGAGTCTCTCGAGGGACATTGTGCTTTTGAGGTTCACTGGGAAAAATATAGATAATTGAAAAATATAGTGTAAAATATTATGAAAGAGATCCCTAGCTAGAGAGATGTTGCTGTATTTAAAAAAGTAAGGTTTGCCAGCTTCATGCAAACCTGTGTTCGATGTTATTTTTTCCTTCCATAGTAACAAGGTTGTGGTGACAAACCCTCCTCACTGGTCTGTTTTTATTCATACCAGCAGAAACAGAAACACATCTCTATAGGATCAACCAACTGGTTGCATTACCCACATTTCACCACTAGATGCCAGTATAGGCATGTGAACTTCTGATGGGAAAATAACCATAACCAGGCAGTTGTATGATGTATGAGCTAAGGTTTTTACAACTGCATCGTTTTAATGCAAGCCAAGCCTGAATTTGAATTAGTTATTTTTTTATAACTTGTTTCAGTACAATCATATTTTATTTATTTATTTATTTAGACATTCTGTTTGAAGAATGAGTAACCTAGCCTGTAAGATGACTAGGCATTTTCTCAACCCACTGTCTCTCTTCTTGCTTTGTCTGCCTATTTGTCTGTTTCTGTCTCTGTCTCTTTGTCTGTCTCTTTGTCTGTCTCTGTCTATTTGTCTGTTTCTGTCTCTGTCTCTTTGTCTGTCTCTTTGTCTGTCTATTTGTCTGTTTCTGTCTCTGTCTCTTTGTCTGTCTCTTTGTCTGTCTCTGTCTATTTGTCTGTTTCTGTCTCTGTCTCTTTGTCTGTCTCTGTCTCTGTCTGTTTGTCTGTCTCTTTGTCTGTCTCTGTCTCTTTGTCTGTCTCTTTGTCTGCCTCTGTCTCTTTGTCTGCCTCTGTCTATTTGTCTGTTTCTGTCTCTGTCTCCTTGTCTGTCTTTTTGTCTGTCTCTTTGTCTGTCTCTGTCTCTTTGTCTGTCTCTTTGTCTGCCTCTGTCTCTTTGTCTGCCTCTGTCTATTTGTCTGTTTCTGTCTATTTGTCTGTTCCTGTCTCTGTCTCTGTCTGTCTATTTGTCTGTCTCTGTCTCTTTGTCTGTCTCTGTCTCTGTCTCTTTGTCTGTCTGTTTCTGTCTCTGTCTTTTTGTCTGTCTCTTTGTCTGTCTCTGTCTCTTTGTCTGTCTCTGTCTATTTGTCTGTTTCTGTCTCTGTCTCTTTGTCTGTCTCTGTCTCTGTCTCTTTGTCTGTCTCTTTGTCTGTCTCTGTCTGTTTCTGTCTCTGTCTCTTTGTCTGTCTCTGTCTATTTGTCTGTTTCTGTCTCTGTCTATTTGTCTGTCTCTTTGTCTGTCTCTGTGTCTGTCTCTCTCTTTGTCTGTCTCTTTGTCTGTCTCTGTCTCTGTCATTTCATCTGTCTCTGTGTCTGTCTCTATATCTTTGTCCATGTACCTGTATCTACTGGACTGGCCTTACCTGTTGGGTCTGGTTCTGAGTTCTGAGTTCTGCTCTCCTCCTCAGTTCCGCTTCAGTTCTGGAGGAGACTCTGGACAGAAGGGACCTCAGGTGTCTGCTCAGGAGGCCCAGATGCAAGCCATCATGCAACAAGCTAGGGTAAGGCTTAAACACACAAGTGCATACACACACACACACAAACACAAAGTGCATACACACACACATATTCACACAGAGCCTGTAAGTAAGCATTTCACTGTAAGGTCTACTCCTGTTGTATTCGGCGCAGGTGACAAATAAACTTTGATTTGATTTGAGACACACACACCATTTTGTACTTCTCTAACTGTTTTCTCTCTCCAGCTGGCGATGCGTGGTCCTACTGGCCCTATGGGTTTGACAGGTAGATCTGGTCCTCTGGTACGTACCAAAGTTTTACTCAGTCTCCTCACACACACACACACACACACACACACACAGTATGTACACACACACACACCTCTGTCACATACACAGCCTGAGGAGAATAACTTATTATATTGTTAATAGTTGATAAGATCCTATTAAATTCTAATGCAGGTGCTACAACATTAATAGTGTTTGGACTGTGGCCTGATCATAATCATCCGCTGATCTGAGCCTACTGTGACCTTATTGTGTTTGTCCTCCTCCCAGGGTTCTCCAGGTGTGGCTGGACTGAAGGGAGAGTCTGGAGAGTCCGGTCCTCAGGTAAGACGGATGGACGTTTCTAGACCACTAGAACTGTTCCTTCCTCTGTAATCTCCAGCCCAAGTTTAAGGCCTTTCTATAAACACAACTTACTTGGGTTTTTTTGTTAGGGATATTTTGTTGGGGTTCTGTTGTAGGGTTTTCTTGTTGGATTCTCCATAACCTTCTTCTTTGTTACAGGGACCTCGTGGACCATTGGGTTCTCATGGACCCTCTGGGAAGCCCGGCAGAAGGGTAAGTGTGAATCTGAGTCTGGGATGGATATTTGAGTTTGGCGTGCAGATTAGGATAGTTTTGATGTAGTTTTGATGCATTTTAAAACATGGCGATGTTGAATACTAGTTTCTGATTGGCTTGAAGAGCATTCCAGAGTGTGCATTATTTCCCTTACCGTATGGTATATCAGCACGGTAGAATTCAATGGCTATAGTTCATTCATACATGTTCTATGTTTGAGCTGCTTTTGAACGCAAAAGCCAAATTGAAAACATTATTGGCATTGTTGAATTAGATATTTCATAATAGCAATCTAGGACTGTTGGTTTGGTTAGCTAAACTTACAATTCAGTTTGTTCGGTTAAAGAGGCATCTACTGTAGCTGTCTATTAAACTTGCTAGCTACTTCGTTGGATGTTGAACACATTTCTACTGAGAAATAAACACATTTATAGAGGCAAATGTGTTCAATTATAGCCATGGTATAAAAGGGATAATCAATTCGGGGCTCTATGTGTTCTCCTGAAAGTAATGCAACTCCGTGGAAGGTTAGTTCCATGTCGTTCATTATTTTCCATAGAATGCATAGCCGCTTGTTAATTATCCCTTACGTATTGTATTGTGCTCGTGTTGTATGTTCACGCAGACTACTTCCTGCTGACCTCTTGCCAGGCCCCCCTTGCAAATGAGGTTTCTAACCTCAAGGGTCTTGCCTGGTTACATAAAGGTTAAATAAAAACAATGAAGAATTGTGCCCTTCAGAAAGGAGGGTGAAGCGGGTGTAAGTGTTGATGGGTGTTCATCTGTTTTTCCAGGGACGTGCTGGTTCGGATGGAGCCAGAGGCATGCCTGGTCAGACCGGAACCAAGGGAGACAGAGGGTTTGATGGTTTGGCTGGACTTCCTGGTGAGAAGGGACACAGAGTAAGTCACTTTGTTGTTGTTATTTCAGCTCCGTTGTAGTATGACAGTGTGTGTACGTCCCACTGATCTTCTGTCTGCTCCTTTAGGGTGAATCTGGACCCCATGGACCTCCCGGACCCACAGGAGAGGATGGAGAGAGAGTAAGTACTACCACTCGCCCTCCCTGCCTCCCTCTATCTCTTATCATACCTACCCAGTTTCGCTCTTTGTTTCTTCATCTCCCCACTCTGTGTGTCCGTAGGTCAGCACATCAGTATGGTGTGTGTGTGTGTATATGTCCATAGGTCAGCACATCAGTATGGTGTGTGTGTATGTCCATAGGTCAGCACATCAGTATGGTGTGTGTGTGTGTGTGTGTGATTAGTCAGTGTATGATCTAAGTGTCTGTCATCTGTCATGTAAATGAGTCTCATTTTGACACCCCCACGTCACTCCATCACCTGGCCCAATCACGTCATTCCTGTCCTCTCCTCCTTTCACACCTCCCCTTTCCCTCTCCCTCTCTCCTATACTCCAAATTCCCACTTCCTGTTCTGACCATGTCACTTCCTGTTTCCAGGGAGACGATGGAGAGATCGGGCCACGGGGGCTGCCTGGTGACCCAGTAAGTGTTTTTTTATGATGTCTATCCCCTGTCATTGTGACACTACAACTTAATAAAGCATGTGTTGACATATACGTTCTGGATTCAGATCCATAAATGGTGTCCAGCTTATGGTATATGTACACAGTTTGTTTTTAAACAGGTTTAGTAACTAGACCCTATATGTGAATCTCAGGGTGAGAAGCCCTTAGATTCCTCTTGTTCACAGTCTACTCTCCTCACGGCTGGTAGACAAGCTTCCCTTCCTCTCTGACAGGATTTCCCCAAAGGAGAAGAGGAATGAGACAGGCAGAGAGAAAATGAGTTAGACAAAGTAAAAGGCTGAGAGAGCATCATTAGTGATAGATTGTGTGGTGCAGTATTTCAGACAGACCACCAGGGGGTGGTACACCACTGGTTTTCTGAGATACTCTAGATGTGAGAGGAAGGGGCACTGAGTCACGGCACTGAGTCACGGCACTGAGTCACGGCATTGAGATAGCACGGTGTGATAGACAGAGAAGACAGCAGACATCAAGAATAGTGAAATCAATCTATGATGGTAAAGAGAGATTCAAGAAGCATCAGTATACTTTAGATGAAAATCCATTATTCATTCATTGTTGTCATTATTGTCATAATTTAAAAACATCATAGATTTACATTTAACAAACATTCTATAGTTATTTGCTATGTTTTGAAATGGATCATGACATTGATGTTGGCATTTTCATGTATTTCTCTCTCTCCAGGGACCTCGTGGATTGCTGGGACCTAAGGGACCTCAGGGACCTCCCGGATCCCTTGTACGTTTAGAACACACACACACACACACACACACACACTTTCCTTTCACACACAGTTAAGACAGAGATTCAGCAGTATTGTATTGAATTTATCCTGCTCATAGCAACACCGACAAAATACTAATGACACACATAGGTAAATAACACATCCAGTATCTACAGTACATAGGTAAATAACACATCCAGTATCTACAGTACATAGGTAAATAACACATCCAGTACCTACAGTACATAGGTAAATAACACATCCAGTATCTACAGTACATAGGTAAGTAACACATCCAGTACCTACAGTACATAGGTAAATAACACATCCAGTATCTACAGTACATAGGTAAATAACACATCCAGTACCTACAGTACATAGGTAAATAACACATCCAGTATCTACAGTACATAGGTAAATAACACATCCAGTACCTACAGTACATAGGTAAATATCACATCCAGTATCTACAGTACATAGGTAAATAACACATTCAGTACCTACAGTACATAGGTAAATAACACATCCAGTACCTACAGTACATAGGTAAATAACACATCCAGTACCTACAGTACATAGGTAAATAACACATCCAGTATCTACAGTACATAGGTAAATAACACATCCAGTATCTACAGTACATAGGTAAATAACACATTCAGTATCAACAGTACATAGGTAAATAACACATCCAGTATCTACAGTACATAGGTAAATAACACATCCAGTACCTACAGTACATAGGTAAATAACACATCCAGTATCTACAGTACATAGGTAAATAACACATCCAGTATCTACAGTACATAGGTAAATAACACATCCAGTATCTACAGTACATAGGTAAATAACACATCCAGTATCTACAGTACATAGGTAAATAACACATCCAGTATCTACAGTACATAGGTAAATAACACATCCAGTATCTACAGTACATAGGTAAATAACACATCCAGTATCTACAGTACATAGGTAAATAACACATCCAGTATCTACAGTACATAGGTAAATAACACATCCAGTATCTACAGTACATAGGTAAATAACACATCCAGTATCTACAGTACATAGGTAAATAACACATCCAGTACCTACAGTACATAGGTAAATAACACATCCAGTACCTACAGTACATAGGTAAATAACACATCCAGTACCTACAGTACATAGGTAAATAACACATCCAGTATCTACAGTACATAGGTAAATAACACATCCAGTATCTACAGTACATAGGTAAATAACACATCCAGTATCTACAGTACATAGGTAAATAACACATCCAGTATCTACAGTACATAGGTAAATAACACATCCAGTATCTACAGTACATACTTCAGATGATAAGAAAGGTTATGGCTGTAGATATGAAACTGTGTATGTCCTCCACCTTAACTTCTCTACATCATTTGGACTTGAGGGAAATGTCCTCTTTTTCCAATATGATGTTACCACCAAAATGACTGCAGCCTCTATCTACAGTGTATATATCTCAGTCTATCCCCGAGGCACTCCCCATGTCCACATCCTTTTTCTCTTTGTGTTCACCTGAGTGTATGGCCTCATGTATTAAATAGAAGCTTCATCTCATCTGACTGTGTGTTGCAGGGTGTAACTGGAATGGATGGCCACCCTGGACCCAAAGGAAACATTGTAAGTACTGATAACACCCAGCTAAAGGCTGTTCTGAGGCACGGTGCGAAGCGGAGTAGTAGTGTGTAAATACTCCACACACTCCATTTGCATCTGACGTACACCTCACACACTTTCTCTCCATCCCCTACTCTAACACTATCACACCATTTCTTCCCTTTCATCAAATTCAAATGTATTTATATAGCCCTTCGTACATCAGCTGATATCTCAAAGTGCTGTACAGAAACCCAGCCTAAAACCCCAAACAGCAAGCAATGCAGGTGTAGATGCACGGTGGCTAGGAAAAACTCCTTAGAAAGGCCAAAACCTAGGAAGAAACCTAGAGAGTAACCAGGCTATGTGGGGTGGCCAGTCCTCTTCTGGCTGTGCCGGGTGGAGATTATAACAGAACATGGCCAAGATGTTCAAATGTTCATAAAGGACCAGCAGGGCCAAATAATAATAATCACAGGCAGAACAGTTGAAACTGGAGCAGCAGCACGGCCATGTGGACTGGGGACAGCAAGGAGTCATCATGTCAGGTAGTCCTGAGGCATGGTCCTAGGGCTCAGGTCCTCCGAGAGAGAGAAAGTAAGACAGAAAGAGAGAATTAGAGAGAGCATACTTAAATTCACATAGGACACCGAATAGGACATGAGAAGTACTCCAGATATAACAAACTGACCCTAGCCCCCCGACACATAAACTACTGCAGCATAAATACTGGAGGCTGAGACAGGAGGGGTCAGGAAACACTGTGGCCCCATCTGATGACAACCCCGGCTTCATCCCCTACTCTAACACTATCACACCATTTCTTCCCCTTCGTCCCCTACTCTAACACTATCACACCATTTCTACCCCTTCATCCCCTACTCTAACACTACCACACCATTTCTTCCCCTTCATCTCCTACTCTAACACTATCACACCATTTCTACCCCTTCATCCCCTACTCTAACACTATCACACCATTTCTTCCCCTTCGTCCCCTACTCTAACACTATCACACCATTTCTACCCCTTCATCCCCTACTCTAACACTACCACACCATTTCTTCCCCTTCATCTCCTACTCTAACACTATCACACCATTTCTACCCCTTCATCCCCTACTCTAACACTACCACACCATTTCTTCCCCTTCATCCCCTACTCTAACACTACCACACCATTTATTCCCCTTCATCTCCTACTCTAACACTACCACACCATTTATTCCCCTTCATCTCCTACTCTAACACTATCACACCATTTCTTCCTCTTCATCCCCTACTCTAACACTATCACACCATTTCTTCCCCTTCATCCCCTACTCTAACACTATCACACCATTTCTTCCCCTTCATCCCCTACTCTAACACTATCACACCATTTCTTCCCCTTCATCCCCTACTCTAACACTATCACACCATTTCTTCCCCTTCATTCCAGTCTATTTTCCCATCAAATGCACACTACTATCGTTTCAAGACTCATTTACCCACTTCCACACTCACACACTTCCACACTCTGAATGCTCTCTTGCCCTCTACTGAAGACTAGACTGAGTGTATTGAGTCCTGTGAGAGCCCAGTCCTCCATGGCGTCTCAGTTATTCCGACTCCATTTTGTTGGAGCGGTGTGTCCGTAATGAGAGAATGCCTGGCTGGAGCAGACAGTGGCTCCACTGACAATGCTCCAATTAGAAAGAGAGATGGAAGATCCACAGTCTTTTCCCAGCCGCTACGAACAGGGAACATAATTGATTGTCAATTAACTGGGAAGCGAGGCATTTGCGTTTGAGTTTGAGGTTCAGCAGTTTCTTTCATTAGGAAAGTGAGTGTGTGTGTCTGTGTGTGTGTCTGTGTGTGTGTCTGTGTGTGTGTCTGTGTGTGTGTTATGTTCCCTCCAGCTAGAAAAGGCTACAAAAACACACTAAGTTATAGCCTGTCTATGTGTTACAAAGTAATAATGTAGTGATACTGACAATCTAAAGTCCCCTCAGTACACTGTGTTTCTAGTCTTCTGTCTCCTACTGCTTCAATCCACTCTGTCCTATGTACTATGTTATCAGTCCTTGTGTAAGTGTGGATGAATGTAACCAAGGTGTTTTCTCTTCATAGGGACCACAAGGAGAACCTGGTCCCAATGGACAGCAAGGGAACCCTGGTGCTCAGGTCAGTGTGCCCTTCTTGGGCAGGTTATGAGATTGTGGCCTTCATTTGGTCGATCATTGTGTGGTTACACTCAATGCCTGCTTTTTACCTGACTGACTTTTTAAAGGCAGCTTGAAATGTAGCCTACAGGTTTTGTGCTCTTGTAGGAAGCAGTAACTCCCCATTGCTGACCTATACGTATCTATAACCCGGCTAATAACTCACTAACTAGCAAAGAATATCAGTAAATGTGCACACGCACGGTTCTGTGCTTTGATCTGAACTGATCTGAAAAGCACATTCACTTTCAGGTGATTGAAAGACTGCTCGTGGGCTACCCAGCCAATAGAATTCTACTCTGTTGCACTCTGGCTCTGCCTACGAAAAAATCACAGTTGATTCGATCACACAATTGTCTGTCACCCTTGGACATTCCTGTTTCATCCCCCAATTAATTTATACTGACAATGTCCTTCCTCTCTCTCTTTACAGGGACTTCCAGGTCCTCAGGGAGCCATCGGGTCCCCGGGAGAGAAGGTACGGGCCCTGGCCACTCAAACACATACCTACATGATGTGATGTGAGCAGTGTTGTTGATGTGAGTCTGTTGTCTTTGGTCTATCTCTATCTTCCCCTCACTCCTCAGGGGCCTACTGGAAAATCAGGACTGCCAGGAATTCCAGGTGCTGACGGACCCCCGGTAAGTGTTGTACTAACAAAGAAACACACTCCCGATCATACACACTCCCCACCTTCTCCCAGAGAGTACCTGTGCTATAGGCAGGTGGGCCTTGGAAGATGGCAGGTGGCGGGTGAGAGAGAGAGAGAGAGAGAATGGAAGAGAGAGAGAGCCTAATGGCTTTGATATGCATGTGAGTGGTATTACCACACTGGTATTACCACACTGGTATTACCACTCTCTCCTTTCATCTCCCTTCTTCTCTCTTCTTCTAGTATCTGCCTCTTAGTGTCCATACACCCCTCTCTCTCCCTCTTCTCTGAAAGCCTGTCATTGGATGGTTATGCAGCTCTCTTCACCCCTCTCTCTCCCTCTTCTCTGAAAGCCTGTCATTGGATGGTTATGCAGCTCTCTTCACCCCTCTCTCGCCCTCTTCTCTGAAAGCCTGTCATTGGATGATTATGCAGCTCTCTTCACCCCTCTCTCTCCCTCTTCTCTGAAAGCCTGTCATTGGATGGTTATGCAGCTCTCTTCACCCCCCTCTCTCCCTCTTCTCTGAAAGCCTGTCATTGGATGGTTATGCAGCTCTCTTCACCCCTCTCTCTCCCTCTTCTCTGAAAGCCTGTCATTGGATGGTTATGCAGCTCTCTTCACCCCTCTCTCTCCCTCTTCTCTGAAAGCCTGTCATTGGATGGTTATGCAGCTCTCTTCACCCCTCTCTCTCCCTCTTCTCTGAAAGCCTGTCATTGGATGGTTATGCAGCTCTCTTCACCTCTTTCTCCTGTCGACTTCTATTTTTTGAGTATCCATCTATCCCTCCATCCATCCACACCTCCCTCTCTTTCTCTCCCCTTTCTGAAACCCTATCAGTGGACACAGCTCTCTTATCTCAGGGGAGCACAATCAACTTACCTCAACCCTTTTTTACTCGACATTCTAAGTAGTTTGTGTGTATTTGTGTGTGTGTATGTGTGCAACTGCGTGTGTGCGTGTTCTTCCAGGAGTATTGAGACGGAAAGCCCTTCTCTTTAAGAGGTTCTACAGTAGACCATAGTGCTTGTATAACGCTGGGCATTAAGGAGAAATCCCAAATGAGATTGAACTCTGAAGGCTTTTATTCCAAATGGCCTTTTTCACTATCCTACATCCTGGGATGGTTTTACAGCTTAATAATCCCTATGTAATAGGGAGAGTGGTGTAGTATTTATGATCTAGTGCTAATTATCCCAGGACCACCATTAATGTTGCTGTTAATAATTCACAGGGTCACCCTGGCAAGGAAGGACCCAACGGAGAGAAAGGACATTTGGTAAGTTTCTCTCTCTTTATGGGTATTAAGTTTTTATCAGGATCTGTTTATCAGGATCTGTTTATCAGGATCTGTTTATCAGGATCTGTTTATCAGGATCTGTTTATCAGGATCCTTTTGACTTTTACTTTAGGTCTTGCTCTTTGTTCTCTCTCTCTCTCTCTCTCTCTCTCTCTCTCTCTCTCTGTGTATCTCTCTCTCTTCTTCCCTCACTCTTTCTCACTCACTGTATTTCTCTCTCTCATTCTTCAGACGTATTTGTCGATTTAATTTATATTAATATAAATGGCTCTCTGTTACAAGCATCTCTCCACGCATTTATCTTCCTCCAGGGTCCCGCAGGCCCCCAAGGCCCAATCGGTTATCCCGGGCCCCGAGGCGTGAAGGTGAGTTTTACGCCCCAGTCTCATCTGCCGACAGTCCTAATTCACTCCTAATACACTTCCTTTCCTGAAAGTCACATGGTATCAGTGTAACTCTCCCATTGGTCTGGTCTGTCATTAGGTTAAACAGTCTAATCCTCGGGCCCACTGTCTTTTTTTAAATGCCAATGTAGAACATGGGACTGAAATTGCACTTTGTATTCAGTGAAATGGGTCTAGTTTGCAATTATGATGTTTCATACTGGACCAGACCTATTTTTTCCACAAGTAGGATTTTGGCTGAACAAAACCCATCTGTGACATGCAGATAGATAGTCAATATTATAGTAAATTGTAAACCTGGTTTCCCCTAATTACATTTTGTTACCAGAAGTACTTAATTAGGCTAATATATACACACGATGCGTGGCTAAACCAAGACAGAGTAGTTGGAGTCTGTTTATTAAGTGTTGATGTTAATCTATGTAAAGCTCATAACTCAGTTAAGAGGCTCTGGGCTGGTGGGTGTAGCCTCAGCTCCTCTCTACGACCCTGGGAGTGATCACACTGCCTCTTGATCCTCACTAATGACTAGCTCATTTAGAGCAGAGAAACATGAAGGCTAGAGGACTCACATCAAATGGCCCTTGCAGAGAGGGGTTAAGGGGTCAAATAATTACACCACCCACTGACTGTTTGTGTGACGCTGGTGCATGATTCTGGTTCATGGCTCTTGGTGTGTGCTCTCTAAAACTCTTCCCCTCTGATAGTCTGTGTTTTAGAGAGAATAGACTCTGTGACTGATGCTGGTTTAATGAAAGTACAGTCAATGTCCCACAGGTCACCATCAATTCTGCTTCTATACTATAGTATTCCACCACAGTATAATAGCTTAGAGCTCCTATAGAGAGATCATATTCACTTTATTTATAGAGCGTGAGATCTGCAAACTTGGTTATCATTCAGCCTTACTTGAAAGTGTGTTAATATTTTTTAGCTTTCAGCTCCAGTTCAGAGTGTTGATACTAATGAAGCCCCAGTTGGTAGTGTCTGGTTGATGATCTATTGCTCTAAAGTGGTGTGCTCCAGACAGACATGTTCACTAACCTGTCTCTTTCTTTCTCTTTTTCTTTCTTTCTTTCTTTCTTTCTTTCTTTCTTTCTTTCTTTCTTTCTTTCTTTCTTTCTTTCTTTCTTTCTTTCTCTCTCTCTCGCTCTCTCGCTCTCTCGCTCTCTCTGTCTCTCTCTTTGTCTCTCTCTCTCTTTGTCTCTCTCTCTCTTTGTCTCTGTCTACCAGGGAGCCGACGGTGTACGAGGCCTGAAAGGAGGAAAGGGTGAAAAGGTAAGAAATTAGTGTGTGTGTGTCTGATCTCTCCCTATTGTCAGTGGTCATATAAAATGTGTTGGCCATATGTGGTGATGATGAAGATAGTGATGACGATGATGTTGATAATACGGATGAAGATGATTGTGATGATGATGATGGGAAGGACGATAATATACGTTGTCAATGCCCATAAATATCAGGCTAGCCTACTACTATTTGGGAAAAATAAGATCTAGAGTTTCTATGGCAACATGAACAGCCAAAAGCAATGTTACAGCTGTGTGTTTATGTGTGTGTGTGATGTGTGTATATGTGTTTGTGAATGCCTTTGTGAGGGCGGATATGGCTTTTCACTGCTCTCCAAAATGAATTACCACATTCTCAACACCTTTTCTTTCTCCCCTTCCTTTCTTTCTTTCACTCAGGGAGAAGATGGATTCCCTGGCTTCAAGGGAGATATGGGAATCAAGGGTGACAGGGTGAGACATTTATCTTTTGTTCGAGTTTTTGTCAAATACCGTCAACCATATCTGGACGTACGTCTCAGAACACATTTATATCTAACACAGTATACGGAAATGTATTCCATCATCTCTGAGCTCAATCTGTCAGGGATTTAGTGTGCCTTTGATAGGCTTATGATGAAGGGTACAATAAAACCCAGTTTGACTTTGAAAAATGGGCAAAAGGGTCCTCAGAGAAAAAAACATTAAGCTATTTGTCATTGGCTGATGATTTTGGCCAGTGCGGAGTTGATCCTAAGTCCTCTGGTCCAATGGGAGGTGACCTTTACTTAAACTGGTCGATGGTATTGATCCCCTACTGTCTGTCTGCCCCCCGCCCTTATGGCCTGAAGTTATTGTGGAATTATGGGTAATGAGCAAACACTGACTGTAACTGTCTTTGTTGCCAGCTCTGGCAAGTGAGAGTTTCTGTGTTTGTGTGCGTACATGCGTGTGTGTGTCTTCCTCTCAATCAAACACCCTCCACCTTTCTCTCAATGCCCCTCTTCAAACACCCCCTACCTTTCTCTCAATGCCCCTCTTCAAACACCCTCTACCTTTCTCTCAATGCCCCTCTTCAAACACCCTCTACCTTTCTCTCAATGTTCCTCTTCAAACACCCTCTACCTTTCTCTCAATGCCACTCTTCAAACACCCCCTACCTTTCTCTCAATGCTCCTCTTCAAACACCCTCCACCTTTCTCTCAATGCCACTCTTCAAACACCCTCTACCTTTCTCTCAATGCTCCTCTTCAAACACCCTCTACCTTTCTCTCAATGCTCCTCTTCAAACACCCTCTACCTTTCTCTCAATGCCACTCTTTAAACACCCTCTACCTTTCTCTCAATGCCACTCTTTAAACACCCTCTACCTTTCTCTCAATGCTCCTCTTCAAACACCCTCTACCTTTCTCTCAATGTTCCTCTTCAAACACCCTCTACCTTTCTCTCAATGTTCCTCTTCAAACACCCTCTACCTTTCTCTCAATGCTCCTCTTCAAACACCCTCTACCTTTCTCTCAATGCTCCTCTTCAAACACCCTCCACTTTTCTCTCAATGCCACTCTTCAAACACCCTCTACCTCTATCAGGACAGAAAACTGTCAGGTAAACCCAGAAATAGAATCCCTGTCCAAACTAACTGCGACAGTCAGAGATTAACTTTAGACTGTTCAAGTCACCTTAAAACCCCTTCAACAGGAGTAGTTCTGACCCTAACTTCAAACACAACACCCTCAATCCTGACCAGGCCCTCGTTAGAGGAGTGGAGAGAGGGAGAGAGAGAGAGAGAGAGGGAGAGAGAGAGAGAGAGTGGGAGAGAGAGAGAGAGTGGGAGAGAGAGAGAGTGAGAGAGAGTGAGAGAGAGTGAGAGAGAGAGAGAGAGAGAGAGAGGAGAAAATCCATGAGGAGCTTAAACCACTTCAAAATGGAGAGAGAGAAAAAGACAAGGGGCTTCAGTCTGTCTTCCTCTGGAGATGTAGCAGCATCTGATGAAAGAGAGGAGATATGGGGGATTTGAGAGAGGGGAAAGAGAGGAGGATTTGAGAGAGGGGGAATAGAGGACTATTTGGGAGTGAGGGAAGAGAAGAAGATTTGAATGGGCCCTCTAGTTGAGAGGAGGCAGGAGGCGCCCAGCATGGACCGGAATCTGAATGTCTCCCTGTGTTGCATGCTTATGAATGTGTGTTGCATGCTTATGAGTGTGTGTTGCATGCTTATGAGTGTGTGTTGCATGCTTATGAGTATGTGTTGCATGCTTATGAGTGTGTGTTGCATGCTTATGAGTGTGAGTGTTAGAGAGAGTCTGCTTAATGAGCTTTTTAGCATGAGTTGATGTGTGAGTGGATAAGAGAGTTTTGTGATGACTGTGTGTGCGTGTGTGTGTGCATATTTAAGTGAGTGCATTTGTGTGAAGTGTGATTGAGTGCCTGTGTGTATGTTACGGCGAGTGTACGGGGTCCGTTCACGGTCCACTGGGTTGGACTGGTAATGGCTGGTTGTCAGAGACAGTTTTTACCCTGCTGTTTAGAGACGTGCTGTGCGCTGCCAAGTAGCAGCCTCAGTGCCACTAACCCACCAGAGGATTAACACACTTAAAGGCAATAAAAGGCTTCTTATCTGTCAGCTTGACAGACAGCAGCCTCAGCAGCCTCATTTGATTCATTAACCAGCAACAGAGCATCAGACTGACCTGCTACACTCTGTCTGGAGGGCTGGACTTGGAGGAGCAGCTGTCATGACTGAAATAGTGACTGGAACAAATTGGTGTCATGGCCTGAAACAGTGGCTGAATGAAACGATGTGAGGATGTGATGGTGTCACGGTCTGAAACAGTTACTGAATGAAACGATGTGAGGATGTGATGGTGTCACGGCCTGAAACAGTGACTGAATGAAACGATGTGAGGATGTGATGGTGTCACGGCCTGAAACAGTGACTGAATGAAACGATGTGAGGATGTGATGGTGTCACGGCCTGAAACAGTGACTGAATGAAACGATGTGAGGATGTGATGGTGTCACGGCCTGAAACAGTGACTGAATGAAACGATGTGAGGATGTGATGGTGTCATGACTGAAACAGTGATTGGATGGATCTGGTATTGCAGTTTGCTGGGCCTGTGAGAGCAGGTGTTGTGACATAAACAGTGAGTGAAATGATGTGAGGATGGAAGTGCAGTCTGAAGGCCTGGACCTGAAGTGAGCATAGCTTTTTAAAGTGGCATGACACACTGCGTCAATATAAAAGATATGGTATTACTCGATAGGTAAATACACGACATGGAATGCCACGTGATTCTAGGATATGATACAACATAATACTCTAAGAAATAGTATGACACTATATGAGATACCCCTGAACAACCTGGTTATATGTGTTTTTGTAGGGTGAGCTGGGACCTGCTGGACCCAGAGGTGAGGACGGACCTGAGGGGCCCAAGGGTCGCTCCGGTCTTCCTGGAGATGCTGGCCCTCTTGGACCCAACGGTGAAAAGGTGAGTCGTCTTTGTCCTTGTGACCAACTCCTCATACTTTAAAAAGGCCATTGTTCTTGTGACCAAGTCATCATACTTTAAAAAGGTCATTATTATTGTGACCAACTCCTCATACTTTAAAAAGGCCATTATTATTGTGATCAACTCCTCATACTTTAAAAAGGTCATTATTATTGTGACCAAGGCTCATACTTTAAAAAGGTCATTATTATTGTGACCAACTCCTCATACTTTAAAAAGGCCATTATTCTTGTGACCAACTCCTCATACTTTAAAAAGGTCATTATTATTGTGACCAACTCCTCATACTTTAAAAAGGCCATTATTATTGTGACCAACTCCTCATACGTTAAAAAGGCCATTATTCTTGTGACCAACTCCTCATACTTTAAAAAGGCCATTATTCTTGTGACCAAATCTCCATTAAGTTACATGGAACGGAAGTTGAGTACTGAAGACCACCGCTCAACTTCTCAACTTCTCAGTCTACCTGCCACCTGCTCTTAAACGGTTTATGTTTAGGATATGGTTGGTCCATAACCGGTGAAACTCTGGAGTGACCTTATTTTCTGTTCATTAAAACAAGGACAGTTATTTTAGAAGCTACAAGACTTAAAATAGTTATTTACTTTTCCCCAGTACAGTGTCTCTCTCTACTCTCATTATGTAGTTGGGAATCAGAATCATTTAGGAGTATCTCTGGGGAGTTCTATTTTAAGAAGTGGAACATGGAGAGAGCCAGTTTCCTCTTTCCACGTCCCGCCCACGTCTAGCAGGACCAGGGTGTAAACAAAACAGATTGGCTTCACATTGGCCTGACCCAGAATAGGGGGACTGGAGGAGATAGATTGAGGATCTAAAGAGATAGTACAGAGGATTGTTTCAGCAATACAGTACCCATTACACACAACCATAGTCACTCTACAGTATATGTATGTTCATGTAAAAAGGACTTTATAAATAAATCCAAAATGATTATTGACTGATATACATACAGAACCGATGTTTGACTGTGTTCTGATTTTCCTGGCCCACAGGGCAAACTGGGTGTTCCAGGGTTGCCAGGATATCCAGGAAGACCAGGACCAAAGGTAAGTCCCCCTTTCCTCCCCAGGTCCCTCTCTTTCTCTATCTTTATTACAGTGGATGTTTCTGGGAGCCGCTTCTGAAGAGCCCTTGATTGAACATGGCGTTAGTGATGACCTGATTTGTCTGGCGGGCCAGCGGGGCAGCACTCTTACGCAGGCAGGGTGCACATGTTTGAACCTCCCAAATCTGTCTGACACCAAAAGGAAGGATTTTTACCCTTTTGGTGTCAGACAGACGCCCACTGCCCAACCGCTATCCACAATGCATCACTACTGCCTACAGCAGTGCTTTTATTTTACACAACACAACATCTTTGTTCCTAACCTCTGATTAACCTGGGATTTAATCTCTCTCTCTCTTTCTCTTCTTTTTCTCAACACAGGGATCTCAGGGATTCCAAGGTTTCCCCGGAGCCAACGGAGAGAAAGGAACAAGGGTACGTCAGAGAACATTTCCTGTCAAAGTTTTAGTACTTAGTATTTAGTATTAGTTTCCTTAAGTTTCAAGTTATACTCTACATACCTACAAAACAACCTACTGTGGATGTGCGAGCCAGCTAAGTGCATTTCACTTTGTAGTTTTAGTATTCAACCCACCCCTGAGAGGATTGGATCAATACTGAATCGGATCAATGGAGACAAGGTTTTTTCTCTCTCTAGTGCTAATTCGAAACACCAGGGAGTTTTAGTCAAAGGGAAGAAGATTCATCCAAGGACTAAAACACACTTGTATTTCTTCTTCATTACCGTCCTCACATCAACCCATTTTTTAAGAGCATTGAAAAGCGCCACAAAGGTCATTTTTCAAATTGAACCGTACTTGGCAAAATATTTCATTTTCTTTTAAAGAGACGGGTCATTAGTTTAGTCTGGAGAGTAATGGTTTGTCACAGAGTGTGGAGCGACGGACGGTACACAAGGCTTTCTGTCTTCTATCGCAGAAATATGAGAATTTATGTAGCAGAACCCTTAACGCTCTGATGTAGAGCGATGTTCGTCACATTTACATTAGTTTCATTGCTGTCATTTGTAAATCTAAAACCCACAAAGCCATAATTCCTTTCTTTATTCATTTGACGTACAGTCAGGGATACGGTATCATGTTGCTCTGAAATCATGGAAATATGGCTTAGTGTTGTTTTCTAGATGTACCTCAATGGTCTCTTGCCAAACAACAGTTTAGGATATCTAAACCCATTTATCTAGTTTTATTTTCAAAAATTGAAAGTTGTTTTCTTATTTGAAACTTATATAAACATTAAATAAATGTACCTAAGTCATTTAGCAGACACTCTTATCCAAGGTTGAATGAGGAATACGTCTAAATGTTAGTTGAAGTAGCAATGGTGATAGTGGGAATGGGACTAATCTAATGATTAGTACAGGTTTAGTTCATCTGATAGGTTAGATAGGTCAGGGTAGTCAGGGTAGTCTCAAATTCATTACCATGACAACTTGTGACCTCTGACCTCTGTATGTGTTCTGATTCCTCACAGGGACTTGCAGGGAAGGCTGGCCCAAGAGGACAGAGAGGACCAACGGTAGGTCTGCTTCCCCTTAGACCTCCACTATCCACAGGCAATAGAGTTAACCATGACAACGCTGTGTCCGGGTTATCTTGACCCCCAATAGGAGGTTAAGTGAATGAAAGGAGAAAATTCTCTATTGGTGAAGGATATCTTCAGAGGTTCTACTGTCTTTATTGGTATTCCTCCCTCCTCACATTCCTCCTCTTATTCTTCCTCTTCTCCCAGGGGCCTCGTGGAGAGAGGGGACCAAGGGGACCAACAGGAAAAGCTGGACCAAAGGTGAGTCAGGGTCTTTGATCTGACATGGCGGACGAAGTGCCTCACTGTCATACAGTGGTATGATCTTGTCTATCATTGGCTGAGTTCCTTCTGACCACTTCCTGTTTCTCTCCTGTCTCCCAGGGTACCTCAGGAAGTGATGGCCCCCCAGGACCTCCCGGCGAGAGGGTATATACTGGAGCATCCTTCACCTCAAACACCAATTAATCTATATCATCCTGATTCATTTCCAATAGTGGTTATTGATCACTGGTTGATTGATTGGTTGATTGATTGATTGTATCGTCTGCTTGTGTGTTTAAGGGTCTTCCAGGGCCTCAAGGACCAACAGGATTCCCCGGACCAAAGGGCCCACCCGTAAGACAAACAAAACCTACAACACAACAATGGCACACACAAAATACTGCCTTTCTTTGTGTTAGTCTGTCTATAGTGTTTACTGGTATGCTTGGTTTCTCTGAGACCCAATCTGTACTCTACGTGTATATGTATAGCAGCTCTGGGGTTTTCTGTCTGTGTGTTTCTCAGGGACCTGCTGGGAAAGATGGTCTGCCCGGCCACCCTGGACAGAGAGGAGAGACTGTGAGTACACACAGTGTTGTTGTCATCCTACACCTGTGTCATAGTCTCCTGAACCTTGTATAGCATCTTCTTACTGCTCTTCTTCTCTCTTCTCCTCGTAGGGTTTCCAAGGCAAGACTGGCCCACCTGGACCCCCAGGAGTGGTTGGACCTCAGGTGAGTTCTGTCACATACAACCATACAACTAAGACACGAACAACACCATAATACTAACACACACACACCACCACAATACTAACATACCACCGCAATACTAACACACACACCCCACTATGTCATATCTTCTGTGACACACACCACCTAATACAATACATTTCAGTGGACTGGCTTCATCGACAAATAGACGTGCAGAGATCATGTGTGTAGGATTAGTTTATTATCACTGATGAGTAGCTTGATGTGACTCACATTGTGTCAATGCGGTGACATAACTCTGTAGACAGAACACTTCCTATTTGTCAGTCCTCATCTAACTTAGATGCAGTTAGGGAAAGAAATTAGGCCTCACCAAAATCATGTACTGTAAATGACGAATGCCCACACGTTTGTATGCAATGCATATCAATGAACACTGATTAGCGACAGTAGGGCTCTCAAACACACCATTAGTTTTTTTTATCTCTTACCTAGGCTAAGGTTAAGATGATGGTGGGTAGGATGTGCAGTTAGCAGTCATTAGGGTGTCGTAAGAGTCACATAAGGATGACTTACAGGTGTCGTAATAAAGTCATAGTGAGTTTTAGGTTGAGTTTTTGCCTCGTTTGTTGTGCTGACAGAAGGGCTTTCCTCCTGTCTATATCTGGTAGGCATGACTGTCAGAGTTGTTTATCCTCTTAGATATTAGCACTTGGCTGTTTATTCATTATGCATGCTCAGTTAACAGCCATTTCCACCCAGAGCTTTTCTCCTAATGCTAATTGAGAACATTACATGTATCGATGATGTTGTTCTGGCAGATGGAAGACGCCTTCCGGGAGTGACTAGCGGTTCGGGGGTTCTGGCCTTCCACTCACCCACGCTCTGTCACCCTGTACTCATACATTCTGTACAGACACCCTGATACACTGTTGTCTCATTCAAATTCTCTCTCTCTCTTTCTCTCTCTCTCTCCCTCCACAGGGCCCCACAGGTGAGACTGGACCAATGGGAGAGCGTGGCCATCCAGGACCCCCAGGCCCACCCGGTGAGCAGGGTCTTCCTGGATCTGCTGGTAAAGAGGGAGCTAAGGGTGACCCCGGTCCTGCTGGCCCGGCTGGTAAGGATGGTCCCCCTGGTCTGAGAGGGTTCCCAGGAGAGAGAGGTCTGCCCGGCCCAGTGGTGAGTAGCACACACCTCACATCATGTGTGATGTCTTATATAGCAACATTTTAAATTGTGTTTTTTACATTGGATAAATAAAAGACTCTACAAAATGGTATATCATACACTACAGTTGAGGTACAATAGGAAAGTAATTATGCTTTGAAAGTTGATAAACTTAACCCCACTTTTGAGAAAATGGGCCTTGAATGTTTTGGTAAACCTACTGGAGAGCTCATCTTTTGTCTATACCCAATCAGCATCGTCCACACCCTCTTAAGCCTTAGCCCCACCCATCTCTTTGAGGATTCACATGTGAGGCCATGTGCTAAACAGAGTGAGAATGGTAGTGTACAAAACAACCAAAGATTTCAAGACTAAAGGCTGATTTATGCTACGTCTATTGACATGTCTGTAGACAGTTGTCGCAGTGACATCATGAACATTCTATTGTCGTCCGTCATCAAACTTGTCGTTGTCGTTATGAAAAGTATAAACACAAAAACAACAGGCTGCATGACATCAGCAGCCTGGTGCTCCAAAATAGCACAAACGGTGTATTTTAACACCAATAAACCCATCCATTTAAAAATTAATTTAGTATACTGTATGTCAGTCTAGCAGACCAGGCAACTAAAAGCAACTTTCTAAACAATATTTTGGTTTGTTTATAGCTTGTTAGCTAGCTATCTAACATTAAGTTAGCTGGCTAGCCAGTTCAAATAATGACCATAACATATAGCTGACAACGTCTTAACTTTAGCTAATTTGTATTTATTATTACAGCAAAATAAACTCACAACAAGATCATTATTTACAAGTTAATGGCGAGCCAATTACAAAAAATATCTTACTGTTGTGAGTGTGATGAAATAAAAGCAGGGCATTCTACCTAAGAATTTTAGAACTTGGACACGGTCTTGTGGGCCTAACACTATATACTAATTTGACTTCGGTGCATGTTGTTCTTCACATTACCGTCTCTGGTAAACACACACTATAAAATCAAAGACTATTTGCCACATGCACAGGATACAGAAGGTGTAAATGGTACAGTGAAATGGTTGCTCCATAGTGGAGTATTTTGTTTAGACTTGTAGCTAGCTAGCTAGCTAGCTAAACAATGAACCATAATCCCAACTCATAACGTTACTTCCCTGCATGAATATGCAGGTATCTAACCAACTAGGTTCAATGTTAGCTATCTAACATTAGGCTATAACAAGCAAAGCAAATGGCTCTGATACAAATAATTTTACTAAACACATCATACACGTAACATTAGCTAGTGAGCCAGCCTGCTAATGTTAGCTAGCTAGCTAACAGTATGCTTTAATTTGCAATGAAAACAACTTTCTGACAAAATTGTAAACGTATAATATCTGAAAATGTAGCTAGCTAGACTTCCTAATTCACATGGATGAACGCTTCTCCCTCTCTTGTCACAGATTCCATAGTTGCCCTTAGTTTGAAGATGTAATCCAGATACAGGTGTTTTATATAATAGCCTTCTAACAGTATGTTCGCTTTTTGACTCCCTCCGCATATTTGCAATCAAATGCCAGAATTTTAGCTATCATACTCTGCTTCCACCGGGCAATCCACTGATTTCAAAACTCAGTCCTACAGAAAGTGGAGAGCAACTATTTTGCATATCTCTCAAAAAAGACACGTTAGAAAGGATTACCTACACATACTAACCAGCTCATGATATAGACGGAAGTGTGCTACATGGCAGACTCATCTCTCCGCATGTCTAGCCCATCCATTACCTCAGCCAATCATGGCTAGCGGGAAGGTTCCTGGCTTTTTCTGTGGCTAAACTAACTAGGCTCATCATTTTATTCGTATTTACAGATGGCATAAAAGTTTATTATTAAGGCATATGAAAGTTCACATGTTCCAGAAGGCATTTCTGCCAAAAAATACATTTTTATTAAAAAAATAATGTTTACGTTGCAATGCCTCTCCTGTGAAGTAGTGACGCGGGACATACACCTAGTTTACTGAAACTAGTCACATTTCTGTCTTATCTTTGGGATGAATAAGATTCAAATCAATCAGATTTATTTTAGAGCTAGTTGCCTTTCTTGTGTAAACATGAGGAGTTCACATAGGCTTTCATGATTACAGCTTCTTCCCTTAGTAGCCTGTATCCTCTGTCAGCACAGTGGGGGGATTCTTGGATAGATAGAGGGGTTCCGCCCCGGCGTTAAGGAAGGATGAGATGTACTCTGCTTCCATCACAGAACATGTTTGTTTTCTAAAGATTTGCTTCCCTCTCGCGCTCTCTCTCTCTCTCTCTCTCTACAGGGGGCTCACGGCCTGAAAGGGAATGAAGGCCCCAACGGCCCACCTGGACCTGCTGTGAGTATGGCTGATGAGCACACATCCACCAACACTCTCTCTTCATCCCTCACACCCTATCAGTAGTTGTCTCTTTATCACTCTCTCTATCATTCTCTGTGTTTTTCTCTATTTCTCTCTTTTCCCTCTTTTTTATTTTGCACACGCACTGCGAACGATGTTTATAGCTCATCAATTGTACCAGCATGCATTGCATAATGTTATAACGATATTCATAGTTCATTCATTAGTTAGGTTCCACCTATTTAGTAGATTTGCCTGATGTTAAGATTTTACCCTAAGATATCAAAATATGTTATCAAAAAAGTAACTAGTTCTCCAGGGACATACAGCACCTTTACAGGTATAACGGTAGTACTGTAATGGGGGTAGTACTGTAAAAGCAGAGACGTGTTTAGATGGGGAGCAACATTCTGTGGCAGCCATGCTTGCGCCCCATTAACATGACATGGGGAATATTTAAACAATGCTATGTTACTAAAGTAGAATTAGAACAATATAAAAAAATCTTCAAATTCTTCAAATTGGCCCAACTTTCTAAGTATATGGCTTTGAATAAAGATAGTACAAGACTTGTTAGTAGGGACTTACACTGACTGTGTCTCTCTGTGTTTTAGGGTTCCCCTGGTGAGCGTGGTCCTGCTGGCCCAGCCGGACCCACCGGTCTCCCTGGACGACCAGGACCTCAGGGACCCCCTGGACCCGCTGGAGAGAAGGGTGGACCGGTAAGACCTAGTTCAGTTCAGCCTGGTTCTGTCCATGCTACTAGTTTCAACATAAACCCTGTTGTTAGAAAACAAACACATTTCTCTCAGCCACTGTATATCTCAGCCTCCTCGTTTGAATCGACTTATTGTACAGTAGTGTTTGGGTCAATTCTATTCTAATTCAGTCAATTCAGGAAGTAAATGGTTTACATCCTGAATTGACTGAATCAAAATGGAATTGATTTCAACCCTGCAGTTTAGTAAGTCTGCAGATGAGAGTTGTCTGGTAAATGAGTGAAATGAAATGTACTGTAATGTAATGTGCTATAGGGTGAAAAAGGACCCCAAGGCCCCGCCGGTAGAGATGGTGTCCAGGGACCTGTTGGTCTGCCTGGCCCAGCTGGACCTCTCGGACCCCCAGGAGAGGATGGAGACAAGGTGGGTTGGCCCACTGAGTGGAGAGTAGTATGTGTTTGTGTGTGTGTGTGTTTCCGTGCGTGTGAATTTATATAAAAGTGAACACTTAGCAGCTTAGATAAAAACAAAATGTCTATCACTCTCTGACTCGAACACACAAACATACTCAACATGATGATTTATATCAAAGGCAGGGCGTGTTTGTCCTCTCTCATGACCCTCTCTTTCCTCAGGGGTGTTGACAGGCAGAGTTGGCTCTGACTGACACGTCTTTAAGTCTTTCCAGCTGACAGATAGCTGAACCCGTTATGTCGATCATTTGTAGGTTTCAGATGGTAGAGAGAGGAGCTGCTATTAGTATGCAAACACACAGACAGGAGACACACAGAGACACACACACAGAGACACACACACAGAGACAGAGAGACAGAGGGAGAGAGAGATAGAGAGAGAGAGAGAAACATTTGTACGAAGATCAGCTGTAATTTAATATTTTATCCTTGGAGGAATGCTGCTTTAGTTGTTAACTGGCCTTAGTCTCTTTCTCCTGGTGTTGGGGGACACAGGGAATACTGAGGTATTTGACATTCAGAAAGAGAGCGAGAGACACACACAAAGAGGATCTCACTAACATTCACAGGCTCATTATAAGGCCTTTCACACTCGGAACAGGGAGGATAACTCCAAGGGCTTTATTAAGAGGAGTTAAGGAGAGTAGAATAATGTTGTTTCAGAAGCAATAAGCATCCTCTGGGCTGGCTTAGGAAAAGTCTGACTCAATGTTTTCCCACCATTTCAAACACCTAGAGACTGCAGACGCATTTGAGTATGCGGAGCAGTGTGACGTTCTGGTGTTCTGATTTTACAGTGCAAATGCAGTGCAAACAAGTTGTGAATGGAATCCGTGACAGGCTGCTAGTTGTTTGCCACATATAGATGACAAACCCCTTCTGGGATGTGGTCCTTAGTAGATTAGTTGGTAGAGCATGGTGCTTGTACCACAAGGGTAGTGGGTTTGATTCCTGGGACCACTGAAATGTATGTACGCATGACTGTAAGTCGCTTTGGACAAAAGTGTCTGCTAAATGGCGTATATATATTATATAATTATTATATTACATATACAGGTAATTGACAAAATAATGGAAACACTTGAGTAAATGAGGGATACAAAGTATATTGAAAGCAGGTGCTTCCACACAGGTGTGGTTCCTGAGTTAATTAATCATTAAAAAAATATATATATATTTCACCTTTATTTAATCAGGTAGGCAAGTTGAGAACAAGTTCTCATTTACAGTTGCGACCTGGCCAAGATAAAGCAAAGCAGTTCGACACATACAACGACTCAGAGTTACACATGGAGTAAAACAAACATACAGTCAATAATACAGTAGAAACAAGTCTATATACGATGTGAGCAAATGAGGTGAGATAAGGGAGGTAAAGGCAAAAAAAGGCCATGGTGGCAAAGTAAATACAATATAGCAAGTAAAACACTGGAATGGAGATTTGCAATGGAAGAATGTGCAAAGTAGAAATAAAAATAATGGGGTGCAAAATAGCAAAATAAATAAATAAAATAAAATAAATACAGTAGGGAAAGAGGTAGTTGTTTGGGCAAAATTATATATATATATTTATAATTATATAAATTATTACTATTAATTAACATCCCATCATGCTTAGGGTAATGTATAAAAATGCTGGGCAGGCCATTATTTTGGCTACCATGGCTATGCCCCCATAGTATGACAATGCCCTCATCCACAGGGCACGAGTGGTCTCTGAATGGTTTGATGAGCATGAAAACGATGTAAGCCATATACCATGGCCGTCTCAGTCACCAGATCTCAACTCAATTGAACCGCCTGAGACAGCGTTTTATACCACCACCAACAATGACCAAATAATGACATTTCTCGTGGAAGAATGGTGTTGCATCGCTCCAATAGAGCTCCAGACACTTGTAGAACCTATGCCAAGGTGCATTGAAGCTGTTCTGGCTCGTGGTGGCCTAACACCATATTGGTGTTTCCTTTATTTTGGCAGTTATCTGTACACTATATTTGTTTTTGTTTTGTGCTGCTACAATGTTGTGCTGCTGCCTTGTTGTGTTGCCACCATGTTGTTGTCATGTTGTGTTGCTACCATGCTGTGTTTTCTAGATATCGACCGATTATGATTTTTCAGGACCATTAAAAGCCGATACCGATTAATCGGCCGGTTATGGAAAAATATATTTGTAATAATGACAATTACAACAATACTGAATGAACACTTATTTTAACTTAATATAATACATCAATAAAATCAATTTAGCCTCAAATAAATAATGAAACATGTTCAATTTGGTTTAAATAATGCAAAAACAAAGTGTTGGAGAAGAAAGTAAAAGTGCAATATGTGCCATGTAAGAAAGCTAACGTTTAAGTTCCTTGCTAAGAACATGAGAACATATGAAAGCTGTTGGTTCCTTTTAACATGAGTCTTCAATATTCCCAGGTAAGAAGTTTTAGTTGTAGTTATTATAGGAATTATAGGACTATTTCTCTCTATACTATTTGTATTTCATTAACCTTTGACTATTGGATGTTCTTATAGGCACTTTAGTATTGCCAGTGTAACAGTATAGCTTCCGTCCCTCTCCTCACTCCTCCCTGGGCTCGAACCAGGAACACAACGACAACAGCCACCTTCGAAGCAGCGTTACCCATGCAGCGCAAGGGGAACAACCACTCCAAGTCTCCGAGCGAGTGATGTTTGAAACGCTATTAGCGCGCACCCCACTAACCAGCTAGCCATTTCATATCGGTTATACGTGCCTAATCTCGGGAGTTGATGGCTTGAAGTCATAAACAGCGCAATTCTTCGAAGCACAACGAAGAGCTGCTGGCAAAACGCACGAAAGTGCTGTTTGAATGAATGCTTACGAGCCTGCTGCTGCCTACCACCGCTCAGTCAGACTGCTCTATCAAATCATAGACTTAGTTATAACATAATAACACACAGAAATACGAGCCTTAGGTCATTAATATGGTCGAATCCGGAAACTATCATCTCGAAAACAAGACGTTTTTTCTTTCCGTATTGGGGTGGCATCCATTAGTCTAAATATTCCTGTTACATTGCACAACCTTCCATGTTATGTCATAATTATGTAAAATTCTAGCAAATTAGGCGGCCTAAATATACACTGACTCTGCGTGTAATGAACGCAAGAGAAGTGACACAATTTCACCTGGTTAATATTGCCTGCTAACCTGGATTTCTTTTAGCTAAATATGCAGGTTTAATACTTCTTATACTTCTGTGTATTGATTTTAAGAAAGGCATTGATGTTCATGGTTAGGTACACATTGGAGCAACGATACGCACCGCATCAATTATATGCAACGCAGGACACGCTAGATAAACTAGTAATATCATCAACCATGTGTACTTAACTAGTGATTATGATTGATTGATTGATTGTTTTAAGTTTAATGCTAGCTAGCAACTTACCTTGGCTTACTGCATTCGCGTAACAGGCAGTCTCCTCGTGGAATGCAATGAGAGGCAGGTGGTTAGAGTGTTGGACTAGTTAACTGTAAGGTTGCAATATTGAATCCCCCGAGCTGACAAGGTGAAAATCTGTCGTTCTACCCCTGAACGAGGCAGTTAACCCACCGTTCCTAGGCCGTCATTGAAAATAAGAATGTGTTCTTAACGGACTTGCCTAGTTAAATAAAGATTCAATAATAATAATAATAATAAAAATATTAAAAAATTGGCCAAATCGGTGTCCAAAAATACCGATTTCCGATTGTTATGAAAACTTGAAATCTGCCCCCAATAATTGGTCATTCCGATTAATCTGTCGACCTCTAGTGTTTTCATGTGTTGCTGCCATGCTAAGTTGTTGTCTTACAGGTCTCTCTTTATGTAGTGTTGTGTTGTCTCTCTTGTCGTGATGTGTGTTTTGTTCTGTTTTGTTCTATAATGTCACGCCCTGGCCATAGAGAGGCTTTTATTCTCTACTTTGGTTAGGCCAGGGTGAGACTAGGGTGGGCATTCTAGTTTCTTTATTTCTATGTTTTGGCCGGGTATGGTTCTCAATCAGGGTCTATCGTTGTCTCTGATTGGGAATCATACTTAGGCAGCCTTTTTCCCACCTGTGTTTTGTGGATAGTTGTTTTCTGTATAGTTTATGCACCTTACAGAACTGTTTCGGTTTTTCCTCTTGTTAATTTTGTTTGAGTGTTTTGTGATCAAATAAAATCATGAACACTTACCACGCTGCACTTTGGTCCGATCCTCATTATGCCGTGACATATATTTTTTATTTATTTTAACATTTTAATCCTTGCCCCCGTCCTCGGCATGAGACCTTTTACCTTTTGGTAGGCCGTCATTGTAAATAAGAATTTGTTCTTAACTGACTTGCCAAGTTAAATAAAGGTTAAATAAAATAAATAAATACATATATTATGTGACTCCTAGTTCTGACACTGTGTCACTGAATGATATTTGAAGGCAACAATGACATATACTCAACAAAAAGCCCTAAAACCTCTCTTATCTCCCTGCCAAGCATTTACTCACATACCAATCTTAATTTAGCTGAACACTAGCTCAACAGGATTAAAGTGAGTTAACTCAACAGGATTCATTGAGTTGTGTTGACTGTTGTTGTGGTTGTCTTTGTTTCTATCACCAGGGAGAGATTGGAGAGCCAGGTCAGAAGGGAGGCAAAGGAGACAAAGGAGAGCATGGTCCACCTGGTCCTACTGGTCCCCAAGGCCCGGTTGGGGCGCCTGGTCCTGCTGTAAGTATCCCACCAAACCATTTCACCCTCCAGTTCATTGGATATGATGTCACTTCCTGTCCCTGCCACAGTCTCTTGACCTGGTCTATGCCACAGTTCAAAATCGAATTCTTCTCTACCCCTTACTCTCATACGTATGTACATTCTATCCCCTCCATCTCTCTCTCTCTTTCTCCTTCTATCTCCCTTTCTCTTCTCCTCTCTCTCTCGGGTGTGTAGGGAGCTGATGGAGAGCCCGGTCCCAGAGGTCAGCAGGGTCTGTTTGGCCAGAAGGGAGATGAAGGATCCAGAGGATTCAATGGACCCCCTGGCCCAGTGGGACTTCAGGTCAGAACCATAATCAGAACCAGGGACAGTCTAAACATGTCCCAAATGGCACCCTTTTCCCTATGTAGTGGATTTATTTTTCCCAGGGCTCATTGGCTTCTGTTGTTGTCATTGTGACTGACGTCATTATCTTGTCTGACTGCAGGGATTACCAGGTCCGGCCGGCGAGAAAGGAGAAACCGGAGACGTTGGTCAGATGGTAAGAGTCCCTACTATTCTCTCATGCAATATTGCTATAGAATTTCATGAAATAGAGCAGAATTCTAATGTACCAGTATTGAGTGTATGTATAGGGATTGTATACAATAAATTTTGCACTGTCGGTTTCCTATATTTATATGATGATAGTTTATTCCTATTTCTATGTGATGACAGTAGACTCATCACTCTTTTTCTCCTTTCCTCCTAGGGTCCTCCCGGTCCTCCTGGCCCCAGAGGCCCCTCCGGACCCCCAGGAGCTGACGGCCCTCAGGGACCTCCTGGTGGTATTGGAAACCCTGGATCTGTTGGAGAGAAGGTAAGGTCCACCTGTTAATACCCTTCACCTCAATGTAGAACCCATAGAAATACAATCCAAAATTGATTATATTTCTATGGTAGAAATAGTCCTCTTGACCCCATTGGAAGCCATGACTCTCCTAGTCCACCATGACTCTCCTAGTCCACCATGACCCTCCTAGTCCACCATGACCCTCCTAGTCCACCATGGGTCTCCTAGTCCACCATGGGTCTCCTAGTCCACCATGGGTCTCCTAATCCACCATGGGTCTCCTAGTCCACCATGGGTCTCCTAGTTCACCATGGGTCTCCTAGTCCACCATGGGTCTCCTAGTTCACCATGGGTCTCCTAGTTCACCATGGGTCTCCTAGTTCACCATGGGTCTCCTAGTTCACCATGGGTCTCCTAATCTACGATGGGTCTTCTAGTACTTAGAGATCTACATAGCAGAGGACTCAGACAGTATTGAGGTACATAGTTGTTATGCCATCTGTTACTGCACATAAAATCCCCATAGTTCACAGCAGTCCAGAGTAGATGGCAACGTCTATTTACCCTGTTGCTGAGCTCAGAGGTAGAAGGTGTCTCATCTATCATTGTAACTGTGGTTTAAAGTAGCATCAAGAGACAGATATTCTTACTGTGCAAGAGGTCCAATTGTCAGTTTGAGTTTCAGTACAATTATTCAGATCACCACTCATCCTCTTTGCAAAGCTTTTGTCACCATCAATATTTGATGTGGCTATTCAATAGATCATGTTTGAAATTGGAAACGCTCATTTTCATTCTCAAGTGAGTGTGAGTGACACACACACACACACACACACACACACACAGCTTAATGGTAGTGTTTTCAACCTCAACAGTATTGTCGCTGGAGAGAGTAGAAGTGTGAATTAATACTCAAAGTGACTGTGGAGACGCTGAATGCATTATTTAAAACAGCTCTTACAAAATAAGCCTTGTTGTTTTGCTCGCCGTCAGGGGCAGACGATCGGAGGTAGCTGTTTGATTGTGAAAGCTTTGTCTTGGCACCCGCCAGCCCCACTGTCCACCAAACGCTCTCAGCACTTTCTACTGCAATGATGGCTTGATTTGTTTTATCTGGCCCATCGATGGAATGACCTTCGCCCCCTGAGAGTCTTCCCCCTGGGAGCACACATCCATCCCGTCCTCAAACAAAAGCTTAGCTCACCACAATTACAATCCTGTCTCTGGCTAATCTGATCTGAGCTGATCTGGCTGCTTTTATAGCAGTGGTTTAGTCTTCCTTTCTCGATGTCTCTCTCCCTCTCCCTCTCTCTCTCTCTCTCTCTCTCTCTCTCTCTTTCTCTCTCTCCCTCTCTCTTTCTCTCTCTCTCTCTCTCTCTCTCTCTCTCTCTCTCTCTCTCTCTCTTTCTCTCTCACTCTCTCTCTTTCTCTCTCTCTCTCTTTTTCTTTCACCCTTTCTCTCTCTCTCTTTTTCTCTATTTTTCTTTCTTACTCTCTTTCTTTTCTTTCTCTCTTTCTCTTGCAATCTCTCTCTCTCTTTCTCCCGCTATCTCTCTCTTTCTCTCCCTATGGGAATAGGGTGCCATTTTGGTATGTAGCCCCTATGTGGAGTCAGGCTTCCCAGAGAGACACAGGACTGTATAAAAAGCTTAGTACAGGAGAGAGAATAACTCATGCTTTTAAACAGGCCTCTCTCTCTGCTCTGCTCTCTCTGCCCTGCTGCCTGGACTAGATATCCTGACAGAAACAAAAGTGCTTTGGGAAAGAGGCCAGATGCTCACTAAGGCTATGGATGGGTATGATAACCTAGAGCTAGGCCAGTGCACACTGGGCCCAGTTTGGCTCAGCTCTGTACAGTTCAATTCAAATCCATCAGGCCAAGCAGTTTGCTGCCCTGTCCCTCCCATTACAGACCAGGGTTAGATAAACATTGTCTCTAGGAACATGTCCACCGTTTGTCCCAATGATTGATTGATTGATTGTGAAGACGGGGCCTATGTGACAGTGAGTAACAACAGGGCCTGAAGCCTGAGCCCGCTACCCAATAAGACAGGCAGGGAGAGAGGGAGGGAGAGTGGAAGATGTATGGAGTAGACCAAGAAGGACCCAGAGGTCGCCTGCTCTCTGCCCGCTCCAGGCTCAGCTCTGACTGGCTGTGATGGATTGAAACCGCTGGTGTCATCTCTTTCATTCCCCAGGGGCGTCAGGACATTGGGTTTACTGTAAATATGATTTTTAGAGTTGTTTTGGTTCACTACCGTTTCTGAATTGTTTTCTTTCTCGTGTTCTATCTCTCTCTCTATCTCTTCCTTTCTCAGGGTGACTCAGGTGAAAACGGAGAGCCTGGTCTTCAGGGAGAACTTGGCGGACCTGTAAGTGAACCGACAGCATCTTCACATCATCATCTAACAGAACGACTGTTTCAACACAGCCCCACAACACCACACTACAATTCCCACTCACTGCCTCTCCATTGGAGAGAAGGAATTATTCTGCAGCAACTTACCGATTCATATATTTATTATAACAAAACAGTAGAATGAGGCTATTCCTCTTCACCATTACTGTAACAATAACTGAATCAATTCAACAAGGTTGTAATTAAAACCATTATAGAAGAAAGCCCACCAACCACATGGAGTGTGTTAAGCACAGTTCTACTAGGCATAGGCATGAACACATTGTTTACACACTAACACACTGTTGACACACTAAAACACTGCCCCACTGTCACAGGGCCCAAGAGGAGAGCGAGGAGAGAAGGGAGAGTCCGGTCCTGCAGGTTCTGCTGGACCCCCTGGCCCTAAAGGTCCCCCTGGAGATGACGGTCCTAAAGGAAGTCCTGTAAGTCCTGGTTACACTTCTCTGTAGAATCACATATCACAGTTCATTGATTGATTGGTTGATTGATTGCAGTTGAGTCCCGTTACTGCCATGTGAATGTATTCCAATGGATGTTATGGATTTGTAATTAATTGTCAGTGGAAGGCAAAGTAAGATGTAGTCTCTAGGGTTATTAAGTTGTCTCTAGAGTCACTCTAGATGCTGAGCATTTTGTTGGATTTCATTTCCAGGGTCCAAGTGGTTTCCCTGGTGATCCTGGTCCCCCTGGCGAGATCGGACAGGCTGTAAGTCACTGAAATGTTACAATGACATTGTTTTGGCATCCAGTTTCTGTAATGCTTTGGCACCTATTGAAATGTAAAAAATCCCACACTGTGCCCTATCCATTCAGTGTCATTTCACCATGTCTCTCTTTCTCCTCCTGCCAGGGTTTAGACGGTCCTCCTGGTGACAAGGGAGACGACGGAGAGGCTGGTCAACCTGTGAGTCTCACCTAACGTATTATTACATCTGTCTAACGACCAACAAGCACTAACAAACTGAGAATTTCTCATATCTGAAGGTAACTACAGTAAACATAGAAGTACTGTACAAGAGCTTTTAGCACTTTGATCATGTACTTTATCCTTTCTCATCTCTTAGGGTTCTCCTGGACCCACCGGAGAGTCAGGTCCTTCTGGCCCACCAGGAAAGAGAGGCCCCCATGGTACAACTGGACCCGAGGGCAGGCAAGGAGAGAAGGGAGCCAAGGGAGAGTCTGGTCTGGAGGGCCCACAGGGAAAGACAGGCCCCGTTGGTCCGCAGGGAGCACCTGGCAAGCAAGGTTCTGAAGGTCTCAGAGGTATCCCTGGCCCAGTTGTAAGTACAGTATTGTTTAATATTTTCATTTCTTTGTGTCATAGCTATTACAGTAACTAGGGACAGTAACTATGAGTTTACTACAACACTCATAGATGAGTATAGTGACTGATCTTACAAAAGCTATTTCTCATTCACACAATATAAGCATAAGGGAATAATACCAATATTGTAATAATAATTAGGTGGGTGCTTACATTTGTCCTATTTCATACGTGTACAATTGTATATTGGAAATGTGTATTTCCTTATCCCCCTGAGTGTGGTTACAGCCACGGTCTGCCATTATCAGCGGTGACTCTGGAGCAATTAGCGTTAAGTGCCTTGCTCAATGGCACACAGATTTTTCACCTTGTCGGCGGTGGATTAGAACCAGCGACCTTTCAGTTTCTGGCCCAATGCTCTAACAGCTAGGCTACCTGCCACCCTTATATTGTATGTAAAGATCAGTGGCTTAAAGCATTGATTCGTATCATGTTTCCATGCAGGGGGAACAAGGTCTTCCAGGTTCCTCAGGCCCCGACGGACCCCCTGGACCCATGGTGAGACAACTGACCTCTAACCCCTAAACCCGGGTCATTAGATGTCACAGGATTCACAGTAGCTTGTCTTATTGGGTCAGACATGTAATGTTATATGTCCTCACTCTCTTTTACTCTACCTCCCTCTCTACTTCTCTACCCCCTTCCTTCCATCCCTCTCCACTACAACTCTCCCATATTATGTCCATCTCTCTCTCTCTTTCCCTCTCTCTTGCTCTCTCTCTCCTCTCTCCCTCCTCTCTCCCTCACAGGGTCCTCCAGGATTACCAGGTTTGAAGGGAGACTCTGGCATTAAGGGAGAAAAGGTAAAACCCACCCCCCTGTTTCAGTAGGTTATTGACAACAAGTACCTGGACCCACCGGAGAGTCAACTATTACAGTCAAATATGAACATACCTGTTGCATGCATGGCTAAAAGTCACATACTGTATTGATCTTCTTCCATTGCTAATGATGTTGATGTCTAAAATTCTATAGGGATACACTTGAAATCTGTCAATGGAGATACTGTATATTCCATACTATACACATTCAAGTGAATGATAACTGACGGCTCGGTGTTCAAACCTATTGATTATGTATCTGGTATTAGCCCCAGGGCAGTGAGTCATCACACTAAGGATATATGAAGAGAGATTGATTGACAGGCAGATTGATGTGAGTAATTAATTGATGATTGATGCCTGTTTTGATCTGTGTTTCTCCTCTCCTCAGGGCCACCCTGGTCTGATCGGTCTGATCGGGCCCCCAGGAGAGCAGGGAGAGAAGGGTGACAGAGGTCTGCCAGGCCCCCAGGGGACATCAGGACCCAAAGGAGACAATGTTAGTAGACCTACAACTGTTGTTAACATGATTATTGAGCGATGTTTACCTAATAATAAGTGACATGTTGTGGTTTGGTCTGATAATACAGTTAATCATATCAAGTCAACACAGTCAAGTGTGGTTTGTTCAGCCTCTCTTCTCTCCTTCCTGTCTTTATTCTCTCCTTCTCTCCCTCCCAGGGTATTGCTGGCCCCTCAGGTCCTCTTGGTCCCCTGGGACCTCCAGGATTACCAGGTCCTCCTGGTCCTAAAGGAGCTAAGGGGTCATCGGTAAGCGTCCCCACAATCCACCATGTCCCATGTCGTACTGTCCCCTTGAAATCATGTCCCACTGTCCATATAAGTTGTGTATATGGGCTTCTAAAGTCTAAACCATGTCCTACTGTCCATAGAGGCTGTGTGTATGATGCTGTGTTCTTTCCTGTCTTCCTCAGGGTCAAACTGGTCCCAAGGGAGAGACTGGTGTTCCTGGACAACCTGGGCCTCCTGTAAGTTATCTTCATGATTGTGTGATGTCATTACATGTTGTTGTTTTGTGGTTTTGTAGTTTTACCCTGACTAAAACATTGCTCTCCCATTTCTCTCCCTCTTTCCCTCTTACCCTCTTTCTCTCCCTCTCTCCTCCTCCCCCTCTTCTTTCCTCATCTCTGCCCCCTCTCCTTTCCCTGTCTCCTCCTCTCCCCCTCTCCTTTCCCCATCTCCTCACCTCTTCCTCTCTTCCTCACCTTCTCCCCCTCTCCCCCCTCTTCTTTCCTCATCTCTGCCCCCTCTCCTTTCCCTGTCTCCTCCTCTCCCCCTCTCCTTTCCCCGTCTCCTCACCTCTTCCTCTCTTCCTCACCTCCTCCCCCTCTCCGCCCTCTTCTTTCCTCATCTCCGCCCCCTCTTCTTTCCCTGTCTCCTCCTCTCCCCCTCTCTGTCCTTCTCCACCCCGATAGGGTCCTCCTGGGGATGTCATCCACCCGCTGCCCATGCAGTCGAGCCCCAAGCGGAGCCGCAGGAACATTGATGCCAGCCAGATGATGGACGATGCCAATGCAGATGCCAACTACAAGGACTACGACGATGGAATGGAGGAGATCTTCGGATCCCTCAACTCCCTCAAGCTAGAGATTGAGCAGATGAAGCACCCACTGGGAACACAGGGCAACCCCGCCCGCACCTGCAAGGACCTGCAGCTCTGCCACCCTGACTTCCCCGACGGTGGGCATCGATTTGAGATCTGAAATACTAAATCTGAAGTCTTACTAAGTTCGGTGCTGAAGCCCAGGAATAATCTTGTTTGAAACTTGTTTGGAAAAGGTGGCTGGTGCTAGCCATCTTTTTCATAGAGGTGGGGCTATTTTATATAGGTCAAGGACCAAGTGTCACTACTATAATGGATTTAAATGTGATAGAGAAATATGATTATAAATATGATTGGTATTTGATGATATGGGGTATAGAATAGTCTCTCCTTTGAATGCTAAATCATGCTAATTTAAACATTGAATGATCTCTGATGAAAAGGTTTCTAATTGTTAAGGTTCCCTCCTTCCCTCTCTCCTCCCCTCTTTCTTTTCCCTCTTCCCCATTTTCTCCCTCCCTCCATTTCTTGTCATTTTCAGGTGAATACTGGATCGACCCCAACCAGGGTTGCTCGAGGGACTCTTTCAAGGTCCACTGCAACTTCACAGCAGGAGGAGAGAGCTGTATCTACCCTGATAAGAAGTCTGAAGGGGTAAGTCATGGTGCTTTTACACTCACCACTGGTAAAAGTCACATTTTGAGAGCCAGTGATAGAAATGCATCTTAAAAACCGGAACCATACACATTTTATAGGTTTTGGTGTATATAATGAGGGAAATACAAATTATTAAAATGCATCATGCCTGCGTGGCACAGTGATATTTCTGGTTGATTGAAAAAGTGTGTATACATTTTTTTTTATACATTGTTCTGTCAAGTGTCAACTATTCCCCATTTGATTGACAGGTTAAATAACTCTGACTGTATGATGCAGATAAGTTAATATTTATTTATTCTTCCCTGGCCGCAGGCAAACTACTACACATATAAATCATATATACCTCTCTCCTGATACTACTGCATAATCACATAACACTCATATATGTAACATTCATGCATCACTATTACTTTACTGCTATGAGTGTAATACACATGGTCCTCCAAGCCCCTAGGGGCAGCAGCTCCATGTATGGCCCTTGGTGTTACACACTACTGACATGTCATGATGACAAAGAATATATTTGGGGCAGTCCCTCACTGTCAACAGAGAGTCAAAGACTCCCTTCCACACACATGTCCACACACACAAACACACACGCGCGCACACACACACACAGTTCTGTCATACTATCCTCCAGGTAAGTGTCAGTGGCCTAGTGTCGTCCCTGGCCCAGTCACCTGAAATAGGTTATGGCAGGTGACAGGCACCCAGAGAGGAATTTGCTGCTGGTTGGTTATGCATGGTGTAGAGGAGAGGGGGACAGGAGAGGACAGGAAAGGAGAGGAGAGGTAAAACACATGAAACTGTGTCTGCGGCAGGCCAGGGGAGATCTGTAAGGGCTCTAAGCTACAGGACATTTTAACGATCCGCTGGCACATTGAGACACAGAGGAGCAGGAGTTTGCTTAAACTCAGATTAATGAACTTCACTTTTAATAGCCTGGGCAGATTAATGGGCCAGTGGGATGGCCTCGTTAGTGTGAAGGAGTGGAGAGATGGCACATGGTCAGAGACCCTGACATTGCCATGCATTGACATGCACATGGGAAGGTGTGCGCACACACACACATACACACACACACACACACACAAACACTATCTCTCCCTCCCTGCTAGCCTGGAACACTGTATCCCTAGTCTACCCATCATGAGTTATGCAGAGGAGAGGATAGAGGAGAGGAGGTACAGTAGATAGATAAAGGACAGGAGAGAAAAAGAAGAGTTAGAAGTAGAGCGAATCAGTTCTAGGGTATCAGTGGTCTCCTCCAGTAGAGGGGATCAGTTCTAGGGTATCAGTGGTCTCCTCCAGTAGAGGGGATCAGTTCTAGGGTATCAGTGGTTTCCTCCAGTAGAGGGGATCAGTTCTAGGGTATCAGTGGTCTCCTCCAGTAGAGGGATCAGTTCTAGGGTATCAGTGGTCTCCTTCGGTAGAGGGATCAGATCTAGGGTATCAGTGGTCTCCTCCAGTAGAGGGGATCAGATCTAGGGTATCAGTGGTCTCCTCCAGTAGAGGGGATCAGTTCTAGGGTATCAGTGGTCTCCTCCAGTAGAGGGGATCAGATCTAGGGTATCAGTGGTCTCCTCCAGTAGAGGGGATCAGATCTAGGGTATCAGTGGTCTCCTCCAGTGGGGTCCCCTACTGCTCGCTCTACTCATGTTAGGAGAGCTGGAAGTGCCTTTCAAGACAGCAGGGTGTGTTTAATGTATGCTGTCTCCCAGCGCTAATTGATCTCCAGCTGAACATTAATTTACACATTAAGGCATTGATGACAAGCCCTGTATAAACCTTGTATCAGACTGATCTAGCTCATTCCTGGGGTATAATAATATTCAGAATATCACACTGGAGTATCACTGGCCATGTATCTGATACTTATTGGTAGTTATAATGCAGGTGAATCGAATTTAAATGAAGAAAAACAAAACAAAATCGTATCTAGTTTTAAATGAAAACCACAAAACAAAGCCACTTGTCCTTACCGACAGTATACAGCAGAAGCTTAAATAAACACCATAAAAAGCATAGTCACTTCTATTTTGGTATAGAGCAGAACACTTAGCTGAAGGGAAAGGGGGCATTTTTAAGCTGGCCCTTTGGCGGCTAACAGATGCATCCTAAATGGCACCCTATTCTTTTTATAGTGCACTCCTTTTGACTAGGGCCCATTTAGGATGCATACAACATCTCTTAATGAATCACTGTGTACTCATTAATATTTGATCAGTAATTAGCTGCCAGCCAGTGTTTACACAAAATGCGATAATGGCTTGCTAAGGTATTTTACACTCTCCCGAGCTGTTCAGTGTCACACAATACTACTGCAGGTCTCTCAGACACCACAGATGGACCAAGGGAGGGAGGGTTTAGAAGAACGAGGGATAACGTTGTTATTTCTTTCAGGAGGCTGTTCTTACTGTTTTTTCTTTCTTTAACCATTTTTTGTCCTCCTCCTCTTCCCCCGTTTTGCTCCATCCATACCCAGACTAGGCTCACCTCCTGGGTAAAGGAGATCCCTGGCTCCTGGTTCAGTGAATTCAAACGTGGTAAACTGGTAAGCCCCCCTAACGCCCCCCTTCCTCCCGTCCCCTTCCCTTTTTCCTGAACAGCTCATCTCATATTTTACAGAGCAAAATGGCAAAATGGCCCAAAGACTCCCCAGGCTCTTGGTATAGTCGCTACAAGCGAGGTTCCCTGGTAAGTGGCACACCCGCAGGTCTCTGGAGGCCCAGCTAGGGTGACTCCTGGCTGGGTCTCTGTGGGCCTGAGGGCCCTGCATGGTTCTAGGTTCTGGTTCTGGTTCGGGTCAGTACTGGTTCTGCATGGTTCCTGTACTGGTTGGCACTGGTCTTTGACTGGCACTCTGGCTTGTGTTTGTGGCGACACAGCTCTGCATGGTTCAGCACGATCAAGGTCAGCTCAGCACAACTCCAGTAAGACATACTGCAGTAGGTGAGTCTCTTCCTTCCAGAATAGAGGGAGACTTCGTTGGTGGAACAGACAGACTGACAGACATACTTTACCATGGCAACTAGTAGTTGAAGAAGTTAAAGACAATTTTCCATTGAAGAAAAACAATATAAATTCAATACAAAAAGGTAAGTGTAGTACAAAAAGTCATAGAATTGAGTAAATCAGTGTGTTGGTACTGAATGTTGCCATGGGAAAGTATGAGTGTAAATGCATCCACTCAACCTGCCTCTCTCTGAAGTTGGAGAGCATCACCTAGAAGTGACTGAGTGCCTCTCATGGTTAGACACACATTTCTATTTATAACAACTACTCCTATTGCCCTCAGCATTTCCAGTTGACTCATAGATACTCATACTGTATAGATACCTATTCATAAATCATGTGAAGCTAGTCACAGGAGAGTGATTAGGCACCATTTTGTTCCTACTACACTCATTCCACACATTCACCTACCCATTCAATCACAAGAGGATTACAACACTGATTCAATGTGAACAGTCAAAAGTCAGGCACTCAGTCACATTCCCAGGGGCTTCTGGGTACACCCACTTTTGACTTGTGGCTGCGATGAAGAGGTAATGTTTCCATGGCGATGTAGGGCTGTTTCTACACACTGGTTCTGCAGGGCAGAGCGGGGAGGAGGGATGAGGGAGGGGGAGGAACAGACATGAGCAGGGGAGGACCTACCTAGCCTTTCTGAGTACCTGGACACTCAGAGGGGTGAGGGATACTACTCCCTTTAAGAGCCACTGATTCACAGACAGACACTGTAACTTGGACACAATGGATATAGTTATCATCCTCTATGAGCCCAAATTCCTATCTGATGATGGTATGGCCACCTTGTGGGTTCCTGAAAATACAGCACAACAGATGTGATTGACTTCCCTGTAATAGTAATCTGTGATGTCCATTATTGTCCAGGTTGAGTCATACGTGTGTGTGTGTGTGTGTGTCTGTGTGTTTGTCTGTGTGTACATGAGAGAGAGAGAATGTATCTATACACACACATTAGTGGCTCTCTGCTGTGACTGCATAGCATGGGCTTTGCATGCGCTTTGCTCTTGGTCTCAGTCAGTCCTGTTTGTCTGAAAGAAGAAGAGAAGCCTGTGGAACGGATGGTGGAACGCTGTTGGTTGGTATGGAAACGGGTCTCCAGCGTAAAATAGCATCACACCAAAGACTGATGTTCCCAAATGGACGGGTCATCCGGAATGATTTGTAATCATTAGATCCAAGATACATTAGTATAATAGAACACATGTTGGTTTAGAATTCCACTTAAACATGGCGAATTAGGCTAATTCTAAATTGCGGAAACCGATTAAACCAACCTATTATTATTTTTCATTTATACAATTACGTTTTACATTTACTAATGAGCTCCTTTCAAAACAATACATTTCCATAATTTTCTTAATTAAAGCTTAAGTGTTCAATTACGGTTAGCTCCTCGATTGAGAGTATTCATCTCTTGTTGCTAGTAGACTGCTATTCCTACAGAACCATTGAAGTCTTTCAGCAGAGAATAAGCCAGTCAGTATCTAAGGCCCCAGAGCCTGTAGATTAGAGCTCCTGTAGTAACTCCTGTATGCCTTACTGTTTCTCAGACACAAGCTTACTCATAGAGCCCCAGACAGACAGACCCCATAATACAGCAAGCCTCTCCATCTTTCCCAAAGCTGGTTGATGACAGCCTAGATATTTCACTCTAAAGGACCTAGCCGGGAACACCTCTGGTATATCCCCCCTCCTGATTTGTCGTCTGAGGAATCGGAATTCTATCCTACTCACGTAGCGCCGCCATGAATTATGGGTAATGAAGCTTAGCATACCCTCTGGAGACGAGCCGGCCGCCGTTGATCTCCTTACCCACAACCCCCCTCTCTCCCTGGTGCTGCAGTGACTGATGGGACAAACCCTTGTCGCGGCGCACTGCGTGCACCGATTGACATTCTATAATTCTGTCAAAGCAGCCGCAGCGCCGGAAAGAGAGGTGAGGAATGCTGACATGTTTGAGTGACGGTGTGTCATTGCTCTGAGTCCGCCATGCTGCTGCATACACCTACAGTCTGTTGTCTGCGAAACACTCCATCTAAAGTCATATGAAATCATATCCCCACAACGACACTACTCGGTGTCAGAATTAGAATTCACAGATAAAAGCGAGAAACCCACCCAAGACACCTCACAGTACACGAGAATGGTGTGATGTGTAGATTTGAGTGTTCTTGGTAGAGAACAAACAATGAAACAATGTTGTGTCTGAAATGGCACCCTATTCTTTAAATAGTGTACTACTTTTCGCAAGAGCGCTGCTCAAAAGTAGTACACTATTTAGGGAATAGGGTGCCATTTCAGATGTACCCAAATATGTATAGTATGTATGTATAGTGTCTGTATTAGTCCACAGTGTCTGTTCCTGCCTAGACCCTATATCTCCTTTCCTCCCTGTCTAGCTCTCGTACGTGGACGCTGAGGGCAACCCCATTGGTGTGGTCCAGATGACCTTCCTGCGTCTGCTGAGCGCGGCTGCCCGCCAAAACCTCACCTACAACTGCTACCAGTCAGTGGCCTGGCACAACCAGGATGGGGACTCATACGACAAGGCCATCCGCTTCTTGGGCTCCAACGACGAGGAGATGTCCTACGATAACAACCCCTACATCAGAGCCGTGGTGGACGGCTGTGCGGTGAGTGGATGGAAGGGTTGGGAAGTGTGTGTGTGTGTGTGTGTGTGTGTGTGTGTGTGTGTGTGTGTGTGTGTGTGTGTGTGTGTGTGTGTGTGTGTGTGTGTGTGTGTGTGTGTAAGGGCATAGGTGTGAGCAAGGGGATTTGACGGTCATGTGTATAACAGCATTTGTATGTGGTGTGGGGTGTGAATTGTGTGTCTGTCTGGGGTGGGGGGAGTGAATTGTATGTCTGTGTGGGGTGGGGGGAGTGAGTTGTGTGTATGTGTGGAGTGGGGGGAGTGAGTTGTGTGTCTGTGTGGGGTGGGGGGAGTGAGTTGTGTGTATGTGTGGAGTGAGTTGTGTGTTTGTGTGGGGTGGGGGGAATGAATTGTGTGTTTGTGTGGGGTGGGGGAGTGAATTGTGTGTCTTTGTTTTGGTATTTGGTATTTTATTAGGATCCCCATTAGCTGTTGCAAAAGCAGCAGCTACTCTTCCTGGGGTCGACATGAAACATGAAACATGACATAATACAGAACATTAATAGACAACAGCTCAAGGGCAGAACTACATTAAAAACAAACCAAAAATGACTGAAGGCGCATGTAGCCTACATATCAATACAGACACACAAACTATCTAGGTCAAATAGGGGAGAAGCATTGTGCCGTGAGGTGTTGCTTTATCTGTTTTATTTGGAACCAGGTTTGCTGTTTATTTGAGCAATATGAGATTCCATGCAATAATGGCTATATATCAAACTGTACACTTTCTTGAATTTGTCCTGGATTGTGAAAAGACCCCTGGCGGAATGTCTGGTGGGGTAAGTGTGTGTCAGAGCTGTGTGTAAGTTGACTATGCAAACCATTTGGGATTTTAAACACATTAATGTTTCTTATAAAAATAAGTGATGTAGTCAATCTCTCCTCACCTCTTAGCCAAGAGACACTGGCATGCATACAGTAGTATTTATATCAGCCCTCTGATTACAATGAAGAGCAAGACTTGCCACTCTGTTCTGGGCCAGCTGCAGATTAACTAGGTCTTTCCTTGCAGCACTCAACCACACGACAGGACAGTAGTCAAGATAAGACAAAACTAGAGCCTGCAGAACTTACTTTTTGGAGTGTGGTGTCAAAAAAGCAGAGCATTTCTTTATTACGGACAGACCTCCCCCCATCTTTACAACCATTGAATCTATAGGTTTTGACCATGACAGTTTACAATCTAAGGTAACGCCAAGTAATTTAGTCTCCTCAACTTGTTCATTACCAGATTCAGCTGAGGAATAGAACTTAGGGAATGATTTGTACCAAATACAATGCTTTTAGATTTAGAGATGTTCAGGACCAGTTTATTACTAGCTACCCATTTCAAAACAAACAGCAACTCTTTGTTAAGGGTCTCAGTGATTTCATTAGCTGTAGTTGCTGATGCGTATATGGTTGAATCATCAGCATACATGGACACACATGCTTTGTTTAATGCCAGTGACAGGTCATTGTTAAAAATAGAAAAGAGTAGAGGGCCTAGAGAGCTGCCCTGCGGTACACCACACTTTCCATGTTTGACATTAGAGAAGCTTCCATTAAATAAAACCCTTTGAGTTCTATTAGATATCTCTGAATCCATAATATGGGAGACATTGATAAGCCATAACACATATGTTTTTTCAACAACAGGTTTGTAAAATAAGAATTTGTTCTTGACTGACTTGCCTAGTTAAATAAAGGTTACATAAAAAATACAAAATAAAATGGTGAATAATATCAAAGGCTGCACTAAAATTTAACAGTACAGCTCCCACAACCTTCTTATTATCAATTTCTTTCAACCAATCATCAGTCATTTGTGTCAGTGCAGTACATGTTGAGTGCGATTTTCTATAAGCATGCTGAAAGGCTGTTTTTAGTTTGTTTACAGAGAAATAGCATTGTATTTGGTCAAACATATTTTTTTCAACTGTTTGCTAAGAGCTGGCAGCAAGCTTATAGGTCTGCTGTTAGAACCAGTAATGGCCGCTTTACCACTCTTGGGTAGTGGAATTACTTTGGCTTCCCTCCAGGCCTGAGGACAAAGACTTTCCTCTAGGCTCAGATGAAAGATATGACAGATAGGAGGGGCTATAGAGTCAGCTACCATCCTCAGTAGCTTTCCATCTAAATTGTCAATGCCAGGTTTGTCATTATTGATTGATAACAATAATTTTTCCACCTCTCCCACACTTTATTTTCAAAATTCAAAATTAATTTGTTTTTTATGCATGAATACAATGACTCACTGTACATTGTTGACTTTTCCTGCCAAAGTTTTCCCACTTTACCAGTAATCATTTAATATTTGGCAACATCAAATGGTTTTGTGATGAATAATCTGATTTGATGAAAGATGGAGTTTCTGCCCATAATTTCATTTAAAGTATTCCCCCAAAAATGTTACATTGTGCTTTATATCATTGATCTTGGCTTCATAATACAGTTTATTTTTATTTTTACACCTGGCTATCAGTGAAGCCTTGTCCGGCAGCGAAACAGTTAATTCATCCTAATTTACTGCCTCTAAAAAAACATAGCTGATATGGCTGATTACTTAAACAAATGTGGTTTCCACAGATAATTAAGATGTACAACGTATGGCATAAGAGGACAACAAGCAGATAAGAGGCAATCCGTCATTTCAATAAAGACATTAATGAGTGAGCTAGGACAGACATAGTCAATATAACTATTTGTTCAGCACTTTTGAAATGTTCAGAACATGGGCCGTTCTTACAGTGTTTTCCCTGTACACCAACTCAGAACCTGTAGGATTTTTTATTTTTTTATTTCACCTTTATTTAACCAGGTAGGCTAGTTAAGAACAAGTTCTCATTTACAACTGCGAGCTGACCAAGATTAAGCAAAACAGTTTGACACATACAACAACACAGAGTTACAGATGCAATAAACAAACATACAGTCAATAATACAGTAGAAAAAGTATATATACAGTGTGTGCAAATGAGGGAAGATAATGGAGGTAAGGCAATAAATAGGCCATAGTGGCGAAGTAATTACAATATACCAATTAAAACACTGGGGGGGATTGATGTGCAGAAGATGAATGTGCAAGTAGATACTGGGGTGCAAAGGAGCAAGATAAATAAATAAATACAGTATGGGGATGAGGTAGTTGGATGGGCTAAATGGATGAATAAAAGGAGCATGAATAAAGGGATGAATAAATGGGGCATATAAGCAGACAATGAATGCTCTTGGAATATTCAATGATTACATTTATCATATAACAGGTTATAGGCTACATGTGCTCCACCAGGTAAGATCAGTAGGCGAAATAAAGATGGGAAAATATACCAAATTATTAGGGTGAGGCAAATGAGCTACTAACAGCTTGATACACAACACATTCACTTATTATTACTTTCTTAGCTACAGTGTACATATCTCCCTGGCATATTACATCATTTATGCAGCAGCATACAAGACATTTTTAGACTCACCTTGTTGTGCTGTGCTCACTTGAACAGGAAGGTGCACGGTGGTCCTTTGTGGGCAAATTTTGTCATCAAACTTTGTTATCAAAGTTTGGAATTCTCTGGATTTATGGTTCTTTCAAGACAACTGGGAACTCGGAAAACAACAAGGTAGAATCATGATGACGTCAGTGATCTTCTGGTTGTAGCTCTAGAAAGAGGCCCAAGTTCCGGATTTAGAATTCCGAGTTGGATGACCATTCAACACATATTTTCCCAGTTCGAGCTTATTTTTCCAGAGTCCCTCGTTGTCTTGAACTCACTGAAGTCAGATTTCGCTATTCCAAGTTAACAGTTGTTTTGAGCGTAGTACCAATCACGCTTCATTGACAGCATGGCCAATTTTTTATGTTTATCATTTTAAGCTTGGAAAATAGATCCTTAATCCCAGACTTGGAACCACACATCCACTCCTCTGAATAGCAGACTAGTGATTGCTTTGCAATGTTTGCAGTTAGCTACTGATTCTTTCCCAACCACTCATTCTTGAATTTGTGATTTCAGACTTGTTGTGTAATGCTTATGGCCGATGAGCACCGATATGTTTTATCTATAATTTCTCTTCATTTTTTCTCTTCATATGACAAGGATTAAAAAGGAATTGATTCATGATGATGACTGCTAGCTTAGATTTTGAAAGTATGATGTTGACATGATCAGTCGAATCAAAGCTACTGTAGATAAAACGTGATTTGACATAATTTTATCTGTGGCCAATGACCTTGAGCCTTCTTGGATGGGCACTTCAAATGTCACTCTATGGCAGCACCCAAGGGGCTTGAATTTTCAAGCTCTACCCTTAGACTTGGCGGTAATGTAGTTTCCCCATGAGTGACAGAACACTGAGCCAATCATGGCGCAACTAGAGAACATTACCAACAACTACGCTCCGTATTTTCAGCTGGCTGTCCCACCACCACAGAAAGCACTGAGCTAGGCTGAAACACCTGCATTTTGGAGCTGCCTAAATAAAGCAAAAAATTGTTTGTATGTTTGTATGTGTATTTATTAACGTAATGATATATACAGACATATATATATATATACTGTATATATCATTACGTTAATAAAGGCACATACAAACAAATATATATATACAGTGGGGCAAAAAAGTATTTAGTCAGCCACCAATTGTGCAAGTTCTCCCACTTAAAAAGATGAGAGAGGCCTGTAATTTTCATCATAGGTACACTTCAACTATGACAGACAAAATGAGGGAAAAAATATCCAGAAGATCACATTGTAGGAGTTTTTAATGATTTTATTTGCAGATTATGGTGGAAAATAAGTATTTGGTCAATAACAAAAGTTTATCTCAATACTTGTTATCTATACATGTGGATGATCTTGTTCCTGTAGTGTTTGTAAATTAATAACCTGAACCAGATTACAGGCACTGATTACAGTAAGAAGCTTTCTTTTGAGTGGACAGTTTGATGAAAACCAGTCAATATTCAGGTCCCCAAGAAAGTAAACCTCTCTGTATACACATACACTATCAAGCATTTCACACATATTATTTAGATACTGACTATTAGCACTTGGTAGCCTATAGCAACACCCCAAAAGAAAAGGCTTTAGATGTGCCAAGTGAACCTGCAACCACAACACTTCAATAACACTTGACATAAGATCTTCTCTAAGCATTACAGGGATATGGCTCTGAATATATACAGCAACACCTCCCCCATCAGCATTTCTGTCTCTTCTATAGATGTTATATCCTTGTATTGCTACTGCTGTATCATCAACTGAATTGTCTAAGTGAGTCTCATAAATGGCTAATATATGAATGTTATCTGATGTTAGCAAGTTATTGATTTCATGAACCTTGTTTCTAAGGCTACATATATTAATTTGGGCTATTTTCAGCCCTTTCCTGGGTAACTTATCAGAGATATACATAATATGGAAAAGAGCAAACAAAGCAAAATAAAAAACATACATTCAGCAGTCCATTAATCAATGTGTGTGTATGTGTGCTGCGGGGTTGAAGCTACGGACCCATAGGCTTGGCTCTCTTTTCCCTTCCAGGCTTCTGGGATGGAGGGTGGGCAATGAGCCTGTCATAGCGGATCTAAGAAATGTCCCCACGCGCTCTGCGAGCTTTCATGGCTGGGACCAGTTCTTTCCTCTTCTGGTGCACAGCTTCAGGATAGTCCTTGTTCAGGAAGATATACGTTCCTCTCAAGTTATTGGCTCTTTCCAGAACAGCTACCTTGTCCTTGAACCTTAGGAACTTGACCACTTTTGGCCTGGACCTGTCACCTGGGCCAGTGGTAGGTTATCCAGTCCTATGGGCGCACTTCACCTGTGGTCCATCTTCAATTTCTCAGAGATAATTTCCCTTCACTTTGTCCTCAGACTCTGTCCAGGTCTCATGTTTAGATTCTGCAATTCCGTCAACAACCAAGCTATTCCACCTCCATTGTCCCTCGAGATTTATCCATCATTGTTATCCTGGATTCCCACACAGAACTGATGTCCTTAACATATTGCTGTCATCTTGCCGTTCTCCTGTTTCAACTCATCGAGCTGACCCTAGGAGATCTGCAAGTGGTTCTTCAGATCCTGGACCTCTCTGGTTAGGTCGTCCATTCTTTTATTAGTTGAAGCCACCAGTATTTTGACAAAACACTTGAAGCTATGTTCTTGTTGTAACAACTGCTTATAGAACTATTTTTGTTAGTTGAAAAGATCCTTCACGTGTGATAGAGAGACACCACTGTCCTCAATGGTACACATGCCGGCTTTGGACTTTGTCATGGTAGCTAGCAATGTAGGTTATTGTTTGAATTATTATGAGGAAATGAATAAACAATATCCCATTTCAAATAGAACTGTAACTAAGTAAACTTATACTCTGTTTTATTATATCTGATTGACAATATGAGTTCATAAGAAGGGATTGTGTGACACGGACAAGGAGTAATTAAAGTTAATGAACACCATTCCAACTAGGAAGAAAAACCTGGTTTGTGGATTAAGTAAACAGATAAGGTAGTTAACCTATGGTTGAACCGACGAAACTGAGCTCTGGGGTGTTTTAGATAAGGAAGTGAGTGCATTCCTAGGTTTTCTGTTAATTAGAACTGTCAGCTAAGTGGTGATCGATAATGTTGAGGGGTCAAAAAGTTAATTCAGTTGTGTTGTGTGTATGTGCTGGGGGGGGTCAGAATGAACTCAGAATTAACCTTTAAAGTTCCCTTTGACCCGGGCTGGAGGAGGAGATTCATTTTAGGAGCAAGGAAATTATGTCATGTTATTGTATATAAACTGTTGCTCGTGGGAACGTGGCAGCGCGCTCCGAGAATAAATTCTGTTACCTATTATTGAAATGGCTGGTCTCCGTCTATTTTATGCAAACAAGAATCTTACAAATTCTCATAAAATAGATTAAGGGTTTTCAATTAATAAAAACACATTGGCATAATTAAATGACACTAACAGTTATGCTGTTACACCTCGTAGTTTCAGACAGGGCAGGTCACAGGGAAGATTTAAAACAACAAATAGCAGGGATCTAGACAGCCACAAACCCGGGACAATCCGGAGTCCCAGCCACAATGGCTAACCGCATCACGGGCTGCATTCAAGCACTCAAGAAACCCTGCTAGTTTGATAGGCAGCTAGCTGGCAGCTACGCCAAGCAGGTCCTCAGAACTGGCCTTGGACGGCAGGATCACTGGACAGAGCGTAACAGACCCAGCAACTGATGCCAACTGCGTCGTGGGATCCAACATAAAAAGTTAGCTAGCTACTAAGAAACTTTCCAATACACTTTTAAAACAACAAACTTCACAAAACAACGAACCGAGCTCTCCCTCGTTCTGCGTTTAATAAATGAATTGTGTGTCTGTGTGGGGGGAGTGAATTGTATGTCTGTGTGGGGTGGGGGGAACGAATTTAAGATTTGATGCAAAAAATAAACCCTACTGTATACTGTATATGGAGGTCGAAGTACAGTAGCACCTACTCACTCTGTCTATCCCTCTCTGTTTTTCAGTTGAAAAAGGGCTATGAAAAGACAGTACTGGAGATCAACACACCAAAGGTGGAACAGGTGCCTTTTGTTGACATCATGTTCAATGATTTCGGCGGGGCTACGCAGAAGTTTGGATTCGAAGTGGGTCCTGTCTGTTTCATCGGCTAAGACTGTTTACTGAACAAAATGGAGAAAATAAAAAGCATATTTATTTTCTCAGAAACAAAACACATGAATAGGACTATTTGTATTTGTGTAAAACATTCTGTGTCCAAAAGCAACAAGTATGAATAAAATACACAAAAATCAAGATGAGAATACTACAATAAATTTCTAGAGGATTCGATAAGAATAATAAAAAAAGAGCAACCTTGTAACCTCAGTGTGCCTTCTCCATCACATGCAAGTTTTGAAACTGAATAAGTCAGATACTACCGACCCCTATCTTCACCCATGACCCCTATCACCGTTCCCAAACCTCCACCCACTCCCAGCGCACTTGATGTAAATCCAGTCTGGTTGTCGAACTCACCGGAGGCAAACTTTTACCTGCTACTCCACTGGTTTCAGAAGGTTGCCATGGACTCCATCCCATGTGGCAGTTTTCTTCTTAGTTTTTTTTATTGGTTTTTGTTGTTGTTTCTTTGTCTCCCTCTCAATTCCCACTTTGAATATTTTATTCATTCGTTCATTCGTTCATTCGTTTGCTCCTTCATTCATTTCGGAAGCTTTGTTTTGTGCATAATTGTCTCCCCATTCTTCTGAATGGAACTTATATATATAAATATATATAAATATTTTTTGTATGTTTGTAAGTACTTTCTGTATATTTTTCCTGGTAATGTTTATTGTTTCTGGCTTCAAAACATGCATGTGACCTTTTAAGACATGAGGTAAAAGATGATGGTCATTGGAATACATCAAATTCGCAGATACTAAAGTAAGGAATTGGACATGTAAATTGGAGAATAGATGAGGAGTGCTTGTCTTGTTGCTGGGTGTGAAGAACACCTTATTGTAATTTAAGAAACGAATGAAAATAAAATATGGAAATATTACTCTGCGCTAGTCTGTGAGTTGATTAGCATAACAGAAAATGTACCAAGATAAAAATGACAAACATTCCTCCTCTTCTTGTGTCCTATTTTGGGTGCATTTTGAGATTTTATTAACTTAATAAACAACTGATATTTTTTTCCTTCAATACTTCCATATTTCTACTCTCAAACTATATATGCAGCAGGAGATGTCACTTTTCAATGAAACACAAGAAATCAATACTTAGGTGCTATTTTTTCTCCTGTGGTGCTATGATATTTTCAAGTTTGTTGTTATTTTGAAAGTACAGTAAGCTGATGGTGGTGATGTTAACTCGTCACCATGACTACCCTGTCTGTCTGTCCCTTACCCTGACCCTCTTAGCTATCACCTCTGACACAACATCTTCGCTACATTCTTATTTATGTCCAGGGGTGTTTTAATGCATGCCAGTTTGCTTCATATTCATTCATAGATCCATGCAGTATTTTATTTTATGTATTTCTCTGCTTCCAAGGCCCACTTAGTAAAGACTAACAGCATCTGATCATACTGCAACTTACTTGGAATGTGCTAATATAAATAAGATTGTACTCAGTTGCCGAATGTGGTGCTAATTTATCACATTTTATTAGATGTCTTTAAAAAAGAAAGAAGATGGTAGAAGCGATGCTGCAATGCTTGCATATCATGGTTCCATGACATGGTGCATTTTGTGAATGGATCTCATGATTGGTGTTCTGTGCAATGGATAATCTTTTTCACTTCGTCAAGCTTTTTACTGCTTTTATTTTTCGGGGTTGGGGGTGAAGGTGACTGGTTTGGAATGGGTACGGAGTGTCTCCCCCTTTGAGTATTCCAAAGCACATGGCCAAGGAACAGTTTGGAGTTTTGGTACCTGAAACCATTAACTTTCTTACCAAAGGCTTTTTTTTAAATATAGCTTTAAGTTCCTAGAGGGCCAAGAATCCACTAAGTATTTTGAAATCCACTATTTGAAAATGTGGTAGAATTGTCTAATTATGATTAAAATCAGATGTGTCATGTACAAGTCAAAAATATATTTTCAAACATATATTTAAAAATAATAATTTTAAAAAATGAAAAATTTAGATTTTTTTTTAGTGAACGATATTTAATAGTCCATCAGATTAGCCCGCTTAAAGGTAGAAAAGCCAGATGCAAAGCTTGTTTTTGTTTTGTTGTTTGGGGTCTTCTGATTTAACTGTTGTTTTACTTTCTTAAGCCCTAGTTATACCCTTGTACAAACTATGCACTCTGCCTGCTTTTAACCACTACAGCATCTGCCACAGAAAGTTTTACTGTCCTGCATAAGTAGCTTGTTTTGTATGTTTTTGGTTTTTACCTTCTAGATATGTGACTTGAACCATTTACGTTAAGATACACTTATTGATCATCCGTTTTTAATGTTCATTTCGATGAAGCACTCCAAATTTAACATGTTTGCTTTCAATAAAAGGACAAAACATTTTTGTCAATTTTCAGAACCAGCAGTAATGCTGCCAATAACGTTTTTTGTTTTTTGAATTGTTTTACGTTTGTCTGTTCGTTAGTTTTTATGGTCTTGTCAAAAGAGAGTAAGAGAGGATAGAAGATATATTGGTTTTTATGTTTTATGTCAATAAATTTAAGTTTACTGTGGCCACCCACTCTTGTATGTCTTTTGAAGCATTAAAACCTATCTGTATGCATGAAATTGTAAAGTTTTTTTCTCTTGTTTTTATACTTTACAATGACATGATCTCCAACCCACTTTTTATTATTAAAATAGGTAGAATGCTAAATTTCATATGCTAAAATTGAAAACGGTCATGTCCATAATTGTGAAGTGGAGAGAGAATGGTGATGTTGTAACTCTCTACCCACAGCCAATGTTCATTTGTAGTATATTTATTGTATTATTTAAAAATAAATGTAAATTGACACCATAGTGTTACTGGAAGGCGCCCTCTTTATCTCAGAAACAGAGAATGAATTATCATGGAATGTTTTTTAGTCACAATTTGCAATTTTTATGAATGAAATATTACTGCAACTCACCTAAACACTGATATTATGTTAGTCTACCTTGATCCAAAAATCTACCATCAGTGAGATGTGGACAAAAATATGTTTTATTCATTTTTCTCACTCTTTTACAGACTGTTGGAAGACTATCATCACCTCTCTACATACAAATAGTAAGTTAAATGTTTCATTTTTTTATTCATAGTTATAGAATCCACAGTTAGAACATGATCTTGTGAAGCAAAACATGTTTTTAGTAAGTGAAGTTACACCATTTCTAAAATCCTTATTCTGGCATTCTGATTACGACTGAAAATCATTGCTGTCTTAATGTGTTCCGCCACCTCCACCCCTCATTAGAATACATGTGCATGCAGTGCCTTCAGAAAGTATTCATACCCCTTGACTTAGTCCACATTTGGTTGTGTTACAGACTGAATTCAAAATGGATTAAATATATTTTTTCTCAACCATTTACACACAATACTCCATAAATACAAAGTTAATTGTATTTTTTTATTTGATTTGTGCACATTTATTGAAAATGAAATACAGCAATATCGCATTTACTCAAGTATTCACACCCCTCAGTCAATACATATTAGAATCACAGTCTTTCTAGGTAAATCTCTAAGAGCTTTGCACACCTGGATTGTACAATATTTGCACATTATTCTTAAAACAATTATTCAAGCTCTGTCAAGTTGGTTGTTTATCATTTATTGTTTTATTATGCTAGACAGCCATTTTCAAGTCTTAGCATAGATTTTCACGCCCATTTAAGTCAAACTATAACTAGGCCACTCAGGAACATTCGATGTCGTCTTGGTAAGCAACGACAGCGGATATTTGGCCTTGGGTTTTAGGTTATTGCCCTTTTGAAAGTTGAATGTGTCTCCCAGTGTCTGTTGGAAAGCAGACTGAACCAGGTTTTCCTCTAGGACTTTGCCAGTGCTTAGCTCTTTTCCGTTTATTTTTATCTTAAAAAACACTCTAGTCCTTTCCGATGACAAGCATTCCCATAACATGATGCAACCACCACCATGCCTGAAAATATGATAAGTGGTACTCAGTGATGGGTTGCGTTGGATTTGCCCCAAATATAACCCTTTGTATTCAGGACATAAAGTTAATTTCTTTGCCACATTTTTTTCAGTTTTATTTTCATGCCTTAATGCAAACAGGATGCATGTTTAGGAATATTTATATTCTGTACAGGCTTCCTTCTTTTCAATCTGACATTTAGGTTAGTATTGTGGAGTAACTACAATGTTTTTGATCCATCCTCAGTTTTTCCATCACAGCCATTACACTTTGTAACTGTTTTAAAGTAACCATTGGCCTCATGGTGAAATCCCTGAGAGGTTTCCTTCCTCTCTGGCAACTGAGTTAGGAAAGACGCCTGTAACTTTGTATTGACTGGGTGTATTGATACACCGTTCAAAGTGTAGTTAATAAATTCACCATGCTCAAAGTGTTATTCAATGTCTGCTTTTTTTTCACCCATCTACCAATAGGTGCCCTTCTTTGTGAGCCATTGGAAAACCTCGCTGTTGTGTGTGGTTAAATCTGTGTTTGAAATTCACTGCTCGACTGAGGGACTACTCCTGAACTTATTTATGCTTAAAAACATAATTCCACTTTGAAATTATTGGGTATTGTGTGCAGGCCAGTGACACTACATCTCAATCTAATCCATTTTAAATTCAGGCTGTAACACAACAAAATGTGGAAAAAGTCAAGGGGTGTGAATACTTCCTGTATCTAGAGGATACAAATATTGATACTGGGTTAACAGAGTTTAAAACAGAACGACATGCAGAGTTACTTACACCCTCTCATCATCTCTTCGTAGGCCTGGTGCTCATCTTTGAATTAGCTTTGGTTTTCCTCTCTGGCATTGTTTATTCATAACAGTATTCCTGGGCATTCGTTGTCTACGCTATCTATCTTTCTCATGCATTCTCTCTGGCATTGTTTATTGATAACAGTATTCCTGGGCATTCGTTGTCTACGCTATCTATCTTTCTCATGCATTCTCTCTGGCATTGTTTATTCATAACAGTATTCCTGGGCATTCGTTGTCTACGCTATCTATCTTTCTCATGCATTCTCTCTGGCATTGTTTATTCATAACAGTATTCCTGGGCATTCGTTGTCTACGCTATCTATCTTTCTCATGCATTCTCTCTGGCATTGTTTATTCATAACAGTATTCCTGGGCATTCGTTGTCTACGCTATCTATCTTTCTCATGCATTCTCTCTGGCATTGTTTATTGATAACAGTATTCCTGGGCATTCGTTGTCTACGCTATCTATCTTTCTCATGCATTCTCTCTGGCATTGTTTATTCATAACAGTATTCCTGGGCATTCGTTGTCTACGCTATCTATCTTTCTCATGCATTCTCTCTGGCATTGTTTATTCATAACAGTATTCCTGGGCATTCGTTGTCTACGCTATCTATCTTTCTCATGCATTCTCTCTGGCATTGTTTATTCATAACAGTATTCCTGGGCATTCGTTGTCTACGCTATCTATCTTTCTCATGCATTCTCTCTGGCATTGTTTATTCATAACAGTATTCCTGGGCATTCGTTGTCTATGCTATCTATATTTCTCATGCATTCTCTCTGGCATTGTTTATTCAAAACAGTATTCCTGGGCACAGACTCATTGTATACTCATTGCAATAAGGCCAGAGGGGGTGTGGTATATGGCCAATATACCACGGCTAAGGGGTTTTCTTATGCACAACTCAACGCCGAGTGAATGGACATAACCCTTAGCCATGGTATATTGGCCATATATCACAAACCCCAGAGGTACCTTATTGCTATTATAAACTGGTTACCAACGTAACTAAAGCAGTAAAAATAAAATGTTTTGTCATATACATCTGATATACCACGGCTGTCAGCGAATCAGCATTCAGGGCTCGAACCACCCAGTTTATAAAGTACTGTACATTGTATGTTGTACACATAAAGATAGATATAGGACTCTTCATGAATATAACTAACTTCAGTGTTGACATTGCCATTGAGGGCTTCCACCATGCTTCCGGTATTTTAAAGGAGTCAAAGTAGTCAACTGAGTGGGGATTCCTATGGGTTGTAGCCTCAATGGCGATACTCATGCTGTCACAAACACTATAATGGCAATGATATAAAGATGAGTCCTCTATCTAGCTCTATGGTTGTACCTCTTATTAAGATGAGGATCCCCAGTGTCTGTTTGTCTTGTGTTCAGAGCAGTAGCATCTTCCAAACGGGAGGAGAGAAGAGGGGAGAGGAGGGAGGGAGAGAGAGGGGGAACGAGGTAAAGGAGTGTGTTTGATGTGTAAATATGCGGCACACAGTCGGCTTGTGTTGTTTTCTCCACAGAAATGCAGGTGAATTACACATTAGTTTGGGTCAAAATTTGAACATTATTCAAAAGGGGTATAGCAGGAGATTATCATTAGCATGCATAGAATTAATTAGCCTACTATCTACCTCTATCTCTCCCTCTCTTTCCTCTCCTCCTTGTTTCTTATTGTCATGGGGAACACAACCGTCTTTGACATCTTTAAACTCAGTTCCTGTGAACTGGGCAGCAGCATATTCCCAACGGAAGACAAGAATGCTGTTGCGAGACATGGTAGCAGCAGATGGAGAAGATCAAAGATTACTGTCATCATGGTGACGAAAACGGGGGGAAATGAGCTGATGCAAACAGACACAGACAGTGAGGTTGTTCTACAGCAGGTATTCCCAAACTGGGTACCCCCAGGGATACGCGCAACGCAGTCGGGTACGCCAAATAAAAATGTGATTCACATCCCCTCAAGCCAATGTCTCCACGCCTTCAAGGCTTTTACGACAGCCAACAGCTCCCTGGTCCCCCACATCATAGTTTCGCTCCGCAAGGGCTGAGCTTCTTCGAAAAGAAGGCACAGGGGCGGAGCTTCAGTGGCGCACCCGAGGGCGGCGCTTCAGTGGTGTACCCGAGCACTGAGAGAGCGCTGAGAGAGCACTGCTCCGATTCCAGCTTCGGATGCGTCCGCCTCCACTATGAATAGCAAAGAGGGATCCAGATGAGCCAACACAGGAACCGAGGTAAACAGAGCCTTCAGGAAAACAAAGCCCTGCAAGCGCACCAGGCCCCTCTTTAGCAGTGAGGTAATGGGAGCAGCAACCTGACCAAAACTCCGGATAAACCTCCAGTAGTATTTGGCAAACCCTTAGAATCGCTGCACCTCCTTTACCGTGGTGGGAGTCGGCCAATTACGCACGGCTGCAATGTGGTCGCTCACCATCTCAACTCCTGACGTGGAAATCCGATGCCCTAGGAAAGAGATGTATTGTTGGAAGAACAAGCATTTCTCAGCCTTGACATATAGATCATGCTCCAACAGGCGACCAAGCACTTTGCGCACCAGGGACACATGCTCGGCACGTGTAGCGGAGTATATCACGATGTCATCGATATACACCACTACACCCTGCCCATGCAGGTCTCTGAAAATCTCATCTACAAATGATTGGAAGACTGATGGAGCATTCATCAACCCATATGACATGACGAGGTACTCATAATGCCCTGAGGTGGTGCTAAATGCCGTCTTCCACTCGTCTCCCTTCCGAATACGCACCAGATTGTAGGCACTCCTGAGATCCAGTTTAGTGAAGAAGCGCGCCCCGTGCATTGACTCAATCGCCGAAGTGATAAGAGGTAGCGGGTAACTATATCTCACCGTGATTTTATTGAGACCTCGATAATCAATGCACGGGCGCAAACCGCCATCCTTCTTCTTCACAAAAAAATAAACTTGAGGAGACGAGTGAAATGAAGGGCTGAATGTACCCCTGATGCAGGGATTCAGAGACATATGTCTCCATAGCCACCGTCTCCGCTTGCGACAGGGGATACACGTGACTCCTGGGAAGTTCAGCGTCTACCAGGAGATCTATCGCAAAATCCCCCCGTTGATGGGGTGGTAATTGAGTCGCCTTCTTTTTACAGAAGGCGAGAACCAAATTGGCATATTCTGGGGGAATGGTGTGTGGTGACCAGTGGTGACCTGGTCTGGACTTTCCACCGTAGTAGCACCAATGGAAACCCCCAAACACCTACCTGAGCACTCTCGCGACCACCCCGTGAGAGCCCTCTGTGGCCAAGAAACAGTGGGGTTATGACAAGCTAACCAGGGTAGGCCTAGCACCACAGAATACGCAGGAGAATCAATAAGGAAAATACAAATCTTTTCCTTGTGACCCCCCTGCGTTACCATACGCAAAGGAGCGGTGGCCTCCCTGATAAACCCTGACCCTAATGGTCGACTATCTAAGGCATGAACAGGGAAAGGCATATCCACAGGAACAACGGGGATCCCTAAACTATGAGCTAAACTTTTATTAATGAAATTCCCAGCCGCGCCTGAATCTACTAGCGCCTTATGCTGGGAATGAGGGGACAATTCAGGAAAAGTGACAGAGACAAAAATATGTGCAACAGATGAGAATGGTGCCTACTCACCTGGGGTGACGCCAGAGTGCCCTGTCTGCTGCCTTGATTCCCAGAGGAACCAACCCGGCACCGACCAGCAGTGTGACCTCTGCGACCACATATGGTGCTCGAGCGGGAACCCCCTCCGGTCTCCCTGCGCACCATCCCTCCCAACTCCATGGGTACAGGAGAGAGTGTGCGGGAGGATGGAACAACCAGACCCCGATCTAGACGTCCACGAGTAGCCAGCATCTTGTCCAGCCTGATGGACATGTCCACCAGCTGGTCTAAGGTGAGGGTGGTGTCTCTGTAGGCCAGCTCCCGACGGACGTCCTCGTGTGGACTACAGCGGTAATGGTTGAACAGGGCCCTGTCGCTCCATCCAGCGCCTGCAGCCAGGGTCCTAAACTCCAGAGCAAACTCCTGTGCGCTCCTCGTCTCCTGCCTCAGATGGTAGAGACACTCACCCGCCGCTCTTCCTTCGGGTGGGTGTTCGAATACTGTCCTGAAATGGCGGGTGAACTCCTCAAAATGGTCCAACGCCGCATCCTCTTCTCCACACACAGCGCTGGCCCACTCCAGGGCTTTCCCGGTGAGGCAGGAGACGAGGGCGTAACTCCTCTCACGGTCCGATGGAGCTGGGTGGACCGTGGCCAGATACAAGCTTAGTTTGAGGAGAAAACCCTGGCAGCCGGCATTATCTTCGTCGTACCCCTTAGGCAGGGATAAATGCTGCTGGGTTCAGGCAGGGAAAGGGCGCTCAGGGGAGACTCCGGTTGTGCTGGTAGAGGCGCTGGAAAAACTCCCTGTCTCTCCCAGCGGTCCATATTCTGGACAACACGATCCATGGCAGCGCTCATATTGTCAATCATCTTTGTATGTTCCATGACGCGCTCCTCCACCTCCATGGCCGGGGTACCTTCTCCTGCTGACTTCATTTCTTGGTCAGAGATTCTGTAAGAGTCGTGTGTATATAGGTGACATGGAAGTCAGGCGCAGGAGAATCAAACTGAATGTAATGGAGTTATTTAATAACAATAAACAAAACATAATTCCAACACTAAATGTACCAATAAAACAAAGTGGGTACGAGGACCCGTCGCGCACCAATACAAACAACACAACACTGAATAACAAACAATCTCTGACAAAGACATGAGGGGAAACAGAGGGTTAAATACACAACAGGTAATGAATTGGACTGAAACCAGGTGTGTAGGAAGACAAGACAAAACCAATGGAAATTGAAAAATGGATCAATGATGCCTAGAAGACCGGTGACGTCGACCACCGAGCACCGCCCAAACAAGGTGAGGCTTCGACTTCGGCAGAAGTCGTGACACTCTCCAATACAACCTAACATTGCAGAGTTATGTGCATCCTTTCAAGCACACCCTTCTCATTAACCTGTGGTGAGTTATTCACAATTTTCGATTAACAAATAAAGTTTAATATGTAAGATGGCTAAATAAAGAGCAAAATTATTGATTATTATTATATGCCCTGGTCATATAAGAGCTCTTTGTCACTTCCCATGAGCCGGATTGTGACAAAAACTCACACTCATTCTTATGTTTAATAAATGTATGTTTAATAAATGTATCTTATGGTGTGTGTGTGGCAGGCTTACAATGATGGTATAGAACAACATTTGAGAGTGCGCTGACCCTGGTGCTAGAGGGGGTACGTAGCTGGAGGTTGAACGTTTGAAGCGTTACAGGACTATAAAAAGTTTGGGAACCATTGTTCTATAGCAACCGTCTGCTACCCTGACACTGACAGAGAGTGATACATTACAATATTCCAACAAGCACTTATGGGTAGTGCTGTGAACACTTACCTTGGCCCTGCAGGTAGAGCTTTGTACCATGTTGAAGTGCCAGCAAGAGGAGCATATGGTGCTGGGCCCCTTTGTATTTAAAAAAATGTATTTCTCTAATGTTTGCCTGCCTCTCTTCCTTCCTGCCTGCTCTGTTCTATTTTGGGCAGAGCTGTGGTCCATGAACCATCCAAGAGATTACATACTTTGAACGTCTTGGTCCCTCATCATAAGCACTCTCAATGCCCTTACCCAATACCCCTAAACTTTATATCATTGTCCCAGGCCACCTTCCATATAGTGGCAGGAACGCACGTCTGGACTGGAGAGGCAATTAGGCATCACGCTAGGAAAAATGTGTAGGAATCACCTAATGGAATGGGAGGCAGTACCGTAGATGCCAAGTTATGTAATTATGTTTTTCCAAGATGGCGCCGGAGGAGATGGCCGCCGTTTTGCGGTCTCCTAACCAATTGTGCTATTATGTGTTTTTTTTCATGATATTTGTAAATTATTTTGTACATAATGTTTCTGCAACCATATCTTACGGAAGAAAAGAGCTTCTGGATATCAGGACAGCGATCACTCACCTCGGATTAGACAAACATTTCTTCAACACCAACAACAACAGCAGCAAGCAGGACTCACACGATATTCTCCAAACAACCCACAGGGCAGACGTCCCAATTATTCGCAAGAGGAAGCGACGCAGAGGACGAAGAGCCGGATGCCTCGTCCGGACCCGCAGAAGACAACTAGGAAAGCTGCCGTTACCGTCAATATTACTCGCCAACGTGCAGTCATTGGACAATAAACTAGACGAGGTAAGATCACGAATATCCTACCAATGGGATATAAAAAAAAATAATATCCTATGCTTCACAGAATCGTGGCTGAATGACGACATGGATATTCAGCTAGCGGGATACACTGTGGAACATGTTCCGGGATTCTTCCGAATGACATTGAGGAATGCACCACATCAGCCACTGGCTTTATCAAGTGCATTGAGGACGTCGTCCCCACAGTGACTGTATGTACATACCCCAACCAGAAGCCATGGATTACAGGCAACACTGAGCTAAAGGGTAGAGCTGCCACTTTCAAGGTGCGGGACTCTAACCCGGAAGCTTACAATAAATCCCGCTATGCCCTGCGACGAACCATCAAACAGGCAAAGCGTCAATACAGGGCTAAGATTGAATCATACTACACCAGCTCCGACGCTCGTCGGATGTGGCAGGGCTTGCAAACTATTACAAAGGGACTACAAAGACTACAAAGGGAAGCACAGCCGCGAGCTGCCCAGTGACACGAGCCTACCAGACAAGCTAAATCACTTCTATGCTCGCTTCGAGGCAAGCAATACTGAGGCATGCATGAGAGCATCGGCTGTTCCGGACGACTGTGTGATCACACTCTCCGTAGCCGACGTGAGTGAGATCTTTAAACAGGTCAACATACACAAGGCTGCGGGGCCAGACGGATTACCAGGACGTGTGCTCCGGGCATGTGCTGACCAACTGGCAGGTGTCTTCACTGACATTTATAACATGTCCCTGATTGAGTCTGTAATACCAACATGCTTCCAGCAGAACACCATAGTCCCTGTGCCCAAGAACACTAAGGAAACCTGCCTAAATGACTACAGACCCGTAGCACTCATGTCCGTAGCCATGAAGGGCGTCTGTATATAGCCTTGCTACTCTTTTTTCAAATGTCTTTCTACTGTTGTTTTATTTCTTTACTTACCTACACACACAAACACACACACATACCTTTTTTGGCACCATTGGTTAGAGCCTGTAAGTAAGCATTTCACTGTAAGGTTTACACCTGTTGTATTCGGCTCACGTGACAAATAAACTTTGATTTGATTAATCTCTTTCAAACATTCAGTGTTCCATATCTGTGGACTTTTATTTTGTTATTAGTCCCAAGGGTTGGGGAAAGGTTTGGGTTGTGGTTGAGGGTTAGGTTTGAAAAGGAATGTGGACATGAAGCTAGGGTTTGGGTAGTGTTGTGGATCGGGCTTGGGTTGAGGTTAGGGTTTAGGGTATAACTGTCATCGAGGTAAAATAGATAAGAGACCAGTTTGGCTGGGTTTATTTCAGGGTAAGTTTTAGTATAGAGTCAGAATATTTGATGGAGGATATTTGGCTCATTCATTTGTTGTTATAAAAACTTAATAGTGAAGCGCTGGACTTTAATTTTTTTTATTAGTACTCGGCTCATTTGGCCTGTAATTGTTTTCCTCTTCCCTAAAGCTACTTGGATTTATTGATCTTTGAGTCTAGACAAGTCTATTCTCCTAGTAATGTCTCTGTACAATTCTTAATTTGGCTTTAGTCTAGTTTTCTAGTTTTGGCATAAACCCTGAAATGACTCCATGTCATCTCTCCTCTCCCTCTCTCTGTCTCACTCTCTCGCTCCTCCTCTCCCCTCCTCTCTCCCTCTGTCTCTCTCCTCTTCCCCACTCTCTCTCTTCTCCCCCTCTCTGTCTCTCTCTCCTCTCCCCTCTCTGTTTCTCTCTCCCTCTCTCCTTCCATTAAGCAACACACTACCTGTCCTTTTCCCCATGTTTATTGTAGTGTCTATTGTCTTCTGCGTCTTTCCCCCTCTCCTGTTGCATGTTTATGTGTTAAGTGTGTGGGGGCTGAGAGTTGTCAATCCACCGATCCCTCAATCCATCTACAGCCATCCATCAGCCGAGTGGTGCTAAAGATTAAGTGCTCTCGTCCAATAAAACCACAGGCCAGCTATCATTAACCACTTAACCTCCCAGCCCAGCCACTTCACAGCATTAAGAATGCCCAGATAACCTGTTACAGCTTTATGCCCTTGGTACCTAACGCCCCATTTGGGACGTATCCATGGATATCTTGTTAGCCATAATGAATCCTGTGAAATGGTTAGATAATTTGATGGCAGGGATATTAATCCGTGACCAGACTGCCCTCGTTCTCTTTTTAGGAGTCTAATGTTCTAGTTGACAGTTCTCTCCACCCCCTCATTGAGACAGAGAAGTAGCCTTATACAGTGAGCTGCTATATTCCAGGTGTGTTCTCCTCTCCTTTCCTCGCCTCTTCTTTCCCTTCCTCTCCTTTACTGTCCTCCCCTCCTCTCCTCTCCTCCACCCTCCTCTCCTCCCTTCACCCCTAGCAGATGGTATCTGTCCATCTGGGTATAGTGTGGTGAATAGATTAAATAACTGGAGGTGGGAGAGAGACATTGAGGTGTTATTAATGAGGCTGGGAAACAGCACAGCTACGGACAGAAAGAGGTGTCATAACTGTGGTGAGAACATGGTCCGCTCCTTTAGCCTGCACCAGTATCCATACAGCAGCACTAGCAGCAGCCAGAGAATAGATAAAGTCCACCATGGTTTGATTGACAATGGCAAGGACAGTGTATTATGGGGGAAGTTAATTCATATTGTGCTTATTTCAAATGAGGAATGAGAGCAATTTGTGCAGCTGAGATTTTTTAGCAAAACAGTAGTTTGAAATGCTGGATAATACTTGTGGCCAGATAATATGTTCATTCGTTTTTCGATAATAGTAATTTTTGCACAATGTAGTCCTTATTCCTGTGGCATCAACTGAACTTCTCCATGTTTACATAGCACCTATAGATTCAAGCAGTACACTTGTCTACAAAGAGCGCTACAGACCCCATTTTCCGTAAACAGGTTGGAGAGATACAGAAGCAGATGAGAACTGGCTGCATTACAGTCTGTGTGCCTGTCCTTTCCCTGCTGTTTCAAGCTATGGGGGAAAATAGTATCAATACTGTTATTAATAACAAAGTTAATATGATTCTGTCATTGATTCGTCCCTCTTCTCCTAGATGGTGGAGCACATCTGTTCTGTCTGCTGCTTGCCCTGCACAGTTCAGATAGACTGAAACAAACTAGGTGATAAAACCATGTCAGTGTTTGTGCACTTAATTGAATATTTCATGATATTGGCTTATCTGTCTGCAGGAGGATTTCACATCCCCAACTTTGCTTTTATCTGCTATTAGAGTCTAGCGGCAAATGCTATAATAGTGTGCAGCCTTATAAAAGGACTTGCATGCACAATGTACACTCTCAAGCTCACAGAAAAACCAAGACGCTGGCTGGCTGGCTCTCTCTCTCTCTCCTTCTCTCTCTCTCTCTCTCTCTCTCTCTCGCTCTCTCTCTCTCGCTCTCTCTCGCTCGCTCTCTCTCTCTCTCTCTCTCTCGCTCGCTCGCTCTCTCTTATTTATATATATATATATATATATATATATATATATATATATATATATCCCATTGAAAGCATCTCACTTCTCAAGGCTGGGTTCTCTACAGGGGCAGCTCTTGACTTCAAGGCCCCAGAAAGCCGTCTCTGACCTTGAATATGCCACATTCACTGCTGCTGATTTCACTGACTGTCATCTCTCAAAGCCTTTCAAAGCCTTATCCCTCCCATTTTCTTAATTGACACATCCTATTTCTGTTTGGTTGAAGCTTCAAGAATTTGTCCTTTGAATGCAGTAGTCCCACTTACAGTTTTGGAGCAACTTAGCAGAGAGAAATAACTTGTCCTTGATTCCCTCCCTATCGATCATTCCCTCCACCACCTGCGCCACCTGGTACCTTCCACACCGTCCTCCTCCATCACCATCGCAGGCTGCGGCGTGCCAAAAAATGTATAAAGAAAAAAAAAAAGAAATGAAATTATGTGTGTTTATGGCCCGTCTGAGGTCAGAGGATGTGGTAGTAATTCATCACTGTCGTCTGGACGTCAACACCCTGCGAGCGGGTCATTACCTTCCTCTGATTAAACATCAGGCTGAGATGGTGCCAGGGAGAGGCCGACCAGCCCACCTCAGCGACAGCTTCTAATATTGTTCTTCAGCCATAACCTCAAATGTAGGGCTTATGAATGCTCTGTTAAGCATAATATTCACTGCTAGTGAAGATTGTCTCAGGAATTGCAGTAAGTATTGGTGGTTAAACACTCTCTATATTAATTATAATGCTGTCATGCATTGTGCTAGTTTGACTAACTGATGATTGATGTTACATGAATATGCTTAGGAAACTGCTCAAGGCCAGGTTGAACAGGACTCCTCTCCTGCTTTTGCACAGTCTATTTCTTCTCTCTCATCTCTCTATTGAGTTTCCTAGGGGGTGCATGTGGTCTGTACTCTGTACTGGGACTGTGGGCAAGGAGATGAGGAGCTGAGTGGAAGAGGGGGGGGGGGGGGAGAGGAAGCGGGGGCAGCGGGCAGTGTGGATGCCTGGGCCTCCGGTGAGTCTGCACATCCCCGTCTGCTTGTAGACTGACAGGGAGAATAATTAATCTAATGGTGGTAAACTGACACTGCTCACATCTGTCATCACTAACGTTACCCTGTTCCTCCCCTCCTCTCCTCTCTGGCTGGCTGCTTGCCAGTAACCACAAACAGGAACAGGGCTGGCATTGGCACTTTACACAGGGCGGAGGAAGATCTCTCTGTCACTCTGTTTCTCTCCTTCTCTCTCCTCACTGTCCCCTCCATCTCTTTATCTCATCCACTCTCTCCTGACAAGGCGTACATTCTCTAGAGAAAATGAGTAAAAACAGAGGTGTTTTCAGGTAACACATCACTTTACAGAGTCCTTATGTAGAGTCCTTATGTCATTTATTTGATTAAGTGCTCTACATTGTTGACTGCTTCATCCAAACAGGTCGGTGCAGACAAACAACAGAAAGCGTGAACAGTGATTCACTTGGGAATCAATCTGCCTTCCAGGGGCCATTGGGTAGCTGAACGCTTGACAGTGTTGGTGCCTCATCAGCACATCTCTGATCACTCTTAATTTAATCAAATGGAGTGTCTTTAATTAATGGCTGGCTTCATCTCAGTTTGGGCCACAATGATGTCTCACTCACTGTTAGCTGGCATGACAGACAGCTGGGAATAAAAACTCAAGCACATGTTTCATCATCATACACACTTACATCAAACAAACCTGTCTAATGCATGTTTAATGGACAAAAAAGTATTTAGTCAGCCACCAATTGTGCAAATTCTCCCACTTAAAAAGATGAGAGGCCTGTAATTTTCATCATAGGTACTCTTCAACTATGACAGACAAAATGAGAAAAAAAATCCAGAAAATCACATTTTAGGATTTTTAATGAATTTATTTGCAAATTATGGTGGGAAATACAGTGCCTTGCGAAAGTATTCGGCCACCTTGAACTTTGCGACCTTTTGCCACATTTCAGGCTTCAAACATAAAGATATAAAACTGTATTTTTTTGTGAAGAATCAACAACAAGTGAGACACAATCATGAAGTGGAACGACATTTATTGGATATTTCAAACTTTTTTAACAAATCAAAAACTGAAAAATTGGGCGTGCAAAATTATTCAGCCCCTTTACTTTCAGTGCAGCAAACTCTCTCCAGAAGTTCAGTGAGGATCTCTGAATGATCCAATGTTGACCTAAATGACTAATGATGATAAATACAATCCACCTGTGTGTAATCAAGTCTCCGTATAAATGCACCTGCACTGTGATAGTCTGAGGTCCGTTAAAAGCATCATGAAGAACAAGGAACACACCAGGCAGGTCCGAGATACTGTTGTGAAGAAGTTTAAATTTGGATTTGGATACAAAAAGATTTCCCAAGCTTTAAACATCCCAAGGAGCACTGTGCAAGCGATAATATTGAAATGGAAGGAGTATCAGACCACTGCAAATCTACCAAGACCTGGCCGTCCCTCTAAACTTTCAGCTCATACAAGGAGCAGACTGATCAGAGATGCAGCCAAGAGGCCCATGATCACTCTGGATGAACTGCAGAGATCTACAGCTGAGGTGGGAGACTCTGTCCATAGGACAACAATCAGTCGTATATTGCACAAATCTGGCCTTTATGGAAGCGTGGCAAGAAGAAAGCCATTTCTTAAAGATATCCATAAAAAGTGTTGTTTAAAGTTTGCCACAAGCCACCTGGGAGACACACCAAACATGTGGAAGAAGGTGCTCTGGTCAGATGAAACCAAAATTGAACTTTTTGGCAACAATGCAAAACGTTATGTTTGGCGTAAAAGCAACACAGCTCATCACCCTGAACACACCATACCCACTGTCAAACATGGTGGTGGCAGCATCATGGTTTGGGCCTGCTTTTCTTCAGCAGGGACAGGAAAGATGGTTAAAATTGATGGGAAGATGGATGGAGCCAAATACAGGACCATTCTGGAAGAAAACCTGATGGAGTCTGAAAAAGACCTGAGACTGGGACGGAGATTTGTCTTCCAACAAGACAATGATCCAAAACAAAAAGCAAAATCTACAATGGAATGGTTCAAAAATAAACATATCCAGGTGTTAGAATGGCCAAGTCAAAGTCCAGACCTGAATCCAATCGAGAATCTGTGGAAAGAACTGAAAACTGCTGTTCACAAATGCTCTCCATCCAACCTCACTGAGCTCCAGCTGTTTTGCAAGGAGGAATGGGAAAAAAAATTCAGTCTCTCGATGTGCAAAACTGATAGAGACATACCCCAAGCGACTTACAGCTGTAATCGCAGCAAAAGGTGGCGCTACAAAATATTAACTTAAGGGGGCTGAATAATTTTGCACGCCCAATTTTTCAGTTTTTGATTTGTTAAAAAAGTTTGAAATATCCAATAAATGTCGTTCCACTTCATGATTGTGTCCCACTTGTTGTTGATTCTTCACAAAAAAATACAGTTTTATATCTTTATGTTTGAAGCCTGAAATGTGGCAAAAGGTCGCAAAGTTCAAGGGGGCCGAATACTTTCGCAAGGCACTGTAAGTATTTGGTCACCTACAAACAAGCAAGATTTCTGGCTCTCACAGACCTGTAACTTCTTCTTTAAGTTATGGAAAGGAGTCCCCTAAAGGGAACACCCCCTCCCATTCAGCTGAAAAGGTGGCGCGGGAAATTCAAAAAATATTCTTTAGAAATATTTAACTTTCACACATTAACAAGTCCAATACAGCAAATGAAAGATAAACATCTTGTTAATTTACCCATCGTGTCCGATTTTTAAAATGTTTTACAGCGAAAACACAACATATATTTATGTTAGATCTCCACCAAATTCAAAAACACACACAGACATTTTTTCACAGCCAAGGATAGAGTGACAAAAGCAGAAATATAGATAAAATGAATCACTAACCTTTGATTATCTCCATCAGATGACACTCATAGGACATCATGTTATACATGTATTGTGTGTTTTGCTCGATAATGTGCATATGTATATAAAACACATTTCAGTTTACATTGGCGCGTTACTTGCAGTAATGTTCTGATTCCAAAACATCCGATGATTTTGCAGAAATACCCACAATAAACATTGATAAAAGATGCAAGTGTTATTCACAGAAATAAAGATAAACGTATCCTCTATGCAACCGCTGTGTCAGATTTCAAAAAAACTTTACGGAAAAAGAATAATCTGAGAACGGCGCTCAGAACCCAAAGAAATAGCCGCCATTTTGGCATCAACAGAAGCTACAAAAAACACTATAAATATTCACTTACCTTTGCATATCTTCATCAGTTCCAGGAATCCCAATTCGACAATAAATTAATGATTTGTTCCATAAAGCCCATCATTTAGCCACTTGTTGTTAGCTTGTTCAGCCCAGCATTCAATCCTCAAAAAGCACGAGCAATTCCTCCAGACAAAAACTCAAAAAGTTCCGTTACAGGTCGTAGAAACAAGTCAAATGATGTATGCAATCCATATTTAAACATTAATCAGCAATAAGGTTCCAACCGGAGAATTTCATTGTCTGAAGAAACACATTGGAACGGAAGAACACTCTCTCGTGACCGCACGCAATGAGACCGAGGCTTTCTGCCAGACCACTCACTCAAAGAGCTATTATGAGCCCCTCCTTTATAGTAGAATCATACAACCATAATCTAAAGACGGTGACATCTTGTGGAAGCCCTAGGAAGTGCATGCACATCCATATCTAAGCTGGACTTAAAATGGCACTGTTTTCAAAATCGAGGTCTCACTTCCTGTTTGGAATTCTTCTCAGGTTTTTGTCTGCCATATGAGTTCTGTTATACTCACAGACATAATTCAAACAGTTTTAGAAACTTCAGAGTGTTTGCTATCCACCAGTAATAATAATATGCATATATTCCCATCTGGGAAAGAGTAGGAGGCAGTTTACTCTGGGCACGCCTTTCATCCAAAAGTGAAAATGCTGCCCCCTAGCCCCAACAGGTTTAAGAGGCTCCTCTGTCCTCCACTCATTACCTGGATTAATGGCACCTGTTTGAACTTGTTATCAGTATAAAAGACACCTGTCGACAACCTCAAACAGTCACACTCCAAACTCCACTATGGCCAAGACCAAAGAACTGTCAAAGGACATCAGAAACAAAATTGTAGACCTGCACCAGGCTGGGAAGACTGAATCTGCAATAGGTAAGCAGCTTGGTTTGAAGAAATCAACTGTGGAAGCAATTATTAGGAAATGGAAGACATACATGATAATCTCCCTCGATCTGGGGCTCCACGCAAGATCTCACCCCGTGGGGTCAAAATGATCACAAGAACGGTGAGCAAAAATCCCAGAACCACACGGGAGGACCTAGTGAATGACCTGCAGAGAGCTGGGACCAAAGTAACAAAGCCTACCATCAGTAACACACTATGCCGCCAGAGACTCAAATCCTGCAGTGCCAGACGTGTCCCCCTGCTTAAGCCAGTACATGTCCAGGCCCGTCTGGATGATCCAGAAGAAGATTGGGAGAATGTCATATGGTCAGATGAAACCAAAATATAACTTTTTGGTAAAAACTCAACCCGTCGTGTTTGGAGGACAAAGAATGCTGAGTGGCATCCAAAGAACACCATACCTACTGTGAAGCATGGGGGTGGAAACATCATGCTTTGGGGCTGTTTTTCTGCAAAGGGACCAGGACGACTGATCCGTGTAAAGGAAAGAATAAATGGGGCCATGTATTGTGAGATTTTGAGTGAAAACCTCCTTCCATCAGCAAGGGCATTGAAGATGAAACGTGGCTGGGTCTTTCAGCATGACAATGATCCCAAACACACCGCCCGGGCAACGAAGGAGTGGCTTTGTAAGAAACATTTCAAGGTCCTGGAGTGGCCTAGCCAGTCTCCAGATCTCAACTCCATAGAAAATCTTTGGAGGGAGTTGAAAGTCCGTGTTGCCCAGCAACAGCCCCAAAACATTACTGCTCTAGAGTAGATCTGCATGGAGGAATGGGCCAAAATACCAGCAACAGTGTGTGAAAACCTTGTGAAGACTTACAGAAAATGTTTGACCTCTGTCATTGCCAACAAAGGGTATATAACAAAGTATTGAGATCAACTTTTGTTATTGACCAAATACTTATTTTCCACTATAATTTTCAAATAAATTCATTAAAAATCATTTTTTTTCTCATTTTGTCTGTCATAGTTGAAGTGTACCTATGATGAAAATTACAGGCCTCTCTCATCTTTTTAAGTGGGAGAACTTGCACAATTGGTGGCTGACTAAATACTTTTTTGCCCCACTGTATCTCCTAATAATTGAACACATAATCTCCCCTAACTGTCACTCAGACACAGATAGTAACATTTTTAACCCCTCATTGATGTTACCTAGCTGTTGAATGGACACAAGGTAATATATTTGCTCATAATTTAACACGACTTAATCTCCCTATATTACTGATGACGCAGGCAGAATATTTAACACATTTTCTCCTTTACAGTAACACAGGCAGCAACACATTAACATTGTGTTAAAGGAATTGGATTCCTATATGTTTATCAACCAATTCAATTAAATCACTCTTCCCATTTCTAAGAATTTGTAAGATAATATTTGCATAAAATGGACAGAGACCAGTCTAAAAATCAATCAATAGCGTTTATTCTCGAGAGTACTGATCTTGGTACAATTTACAACAGGCTATATACAGGGCTATATACAGGGCTGGAAAAACCTTGGATCATTGCTATTCTAACTTCCGCGACGCATATAAGGCCCTGCCCCGCTCTCCTTTCGGAAAAGCTGACCACGACTCCATTTTGTTGATCCCTGCCTACAGACAGAAACTAAAAAAAGAAGCTCCCGCGCTGAGGTCTGTTCAACGCTGGTCTGACCAATCTGATTCCACACTCCAAGACTGCTTCCATCACGTGGACTGGGATATGTTTCGTATTGCGTCAGACAACAACATTGACGGCAGGTCCGAGATACTGTTGTGAAGAAGTTTAAATTTGGATTTGGATACAAAAAGATTTCCCAAGCTTTAAACATCCCAAGGAGCACTGTGCAAGCGATAATATTGAAATGGAAGGAGTATCAGACCACTGCAAATCTACCAAGACCTGGCCGTCCCTCTAAACTTTCAGCTCATACAAGGAGCAGACTGATCAGAGATGCAGCCAAGAGGCCCATGATCACTCTGGATGAACTGCAGAGATCTACAGCTGAGGTGGGAGACTCTGTCCATAGGACAACAATCAGTCGTATATTGCACAAATCTGGCCTTTATGGAAGCGTGGCAAGAAGAAAGCCATTTCTTAAAGATATCCATAAAAAGTGTTGTTTAAAGTTTGCCACAAGCCACCTGGGAGACACACCAAACATGTGGAAGAAGGTGCTCTGGTCAGATGAAACCAAAATTGAACTTTTTGGCAACAATGCAAAACGTTATGTTTGGCGTAAAAGCAACACAGCTCATCACCCTGAACACACCATACCCACTGTCAAACATGGTGGTGGCAGCATCATGGTTTGGGCCTGCTTTTCTTCAGCAGGGACAGGAAAGATGGTTAAAATTGATGGGAAGATGGATGGAGCCAAATACAGGACCATTCTGGAAGAAAACCTGATGGAGTCTGAAAAAGACCTGAGACTGGGACGGAGATTTGTCTTCCAACAAGACAATGATCCAAAACAAAAAGCAAAATCTACAATGGAATGGTTCAAAAATAAACATATCCAGGTGTTAGAATGGCCAAGTCAAAGTCCAGACCTGAATCCAATCGAGAATCTGTGGAAAGAACTGAAAACTGCTGTTCACAAATGCTCTCCATCCAACCTCACTGAGCTCCAGCTGTTTTGCAAGGAGGAATGGGAAAAAAAATTCAGTCTCTCGATGTGCAAAACTGATAGAGACATACCCCAAGCGACTTACAGCTGTAATCGCAGCAAAAGGTGGCGCTACAAAATATTAACTTAAGGGGGCTGAATAATTTTGCACGCCCAATTTTTCAGTTTTTGATTTGTTAAAAAAGTTTGAAATATCCAATAAATGTCGTTCCACTTCATGATTGTGTCCCACTTGTTGTTGATTCTTCACAAAAAAATACAGTTTTATATCTTTATGTTTGAAGCCTGAAATGTGGCAAAAGGTCGCAAAGTTCAAGGGGGCCGAATACTTTCGCAAGGCACTGTAAGTATTTGGTCACCTACAAACAAGCAAGATTTCTGGCTCTCACAGACCTGTAACTTCTTCTTTAAGTTATGGAAAGGAGTCCCCTAAAGGGAACACCCCCTCCCATTCAGCTGAAAAGGTGGCGCGGGAAATTCAAAAAATATTCTTTAGAAATATTTAACTTTCACACATTAACAAGTCCAATACAGCAAATGAAAGATAAACATCTTGTTAATTTACCCATCGTGTCCGATTTTTAAAATGTTTTACAGCGAAAACACAACATATATTTATGTTAGATCTCCACCAAATTCAAAAACACACACAGACATTTTTTCACAGCCAAGGATAGAGTGACAAAAGCAGAAATATAGATAAAATGAATCACTAACCTTTGATTATCTCCATCAGATGACACTCATAGGACATCATGTTATACATGTATTGTGTGTTTTGCTCGATAATGTGCATATGTATATAAAACACATTTCAGTTTACATTGGCGCGTTACTTGCAGTAATGTTCTGATTCCAAAACATCCGATGATTTTGCAGAAATACCCACAATAAACATTGATAAAAGATGCAAGTGTTATTCACAGAAATAAAGATAAACGTATCCTCTATGCAACCGCTGTGTCAGATTTCAAAAAAACTTTACGGAAAAAGAATAATCTGAGAACGGCGCTCAGAACCCAAAGAAATAGCCGCCATTTTGGCATCAACAGAAGCTACAAAAAACACTATAAATATTCACTTACCTTTGCATATCTTCATCAGTTCCAGGAATCCCAATTCGACAATAAATTAATGATTTGTTCCATAAAGCCCATCATTTAGCCACTTGTTGTTAGCTTGTTCAGCCCAGCATTCAATCCTCAAAAAGCACGAGCAATTCCTCCAGACAAAAACTCAAAAAGTTCCGTTACAGGTCGTAGAAACAAGTCAAATGATGTATGCAATCCATATTTAAACATTAATCAGCAATAAGGTTCCAACCGGAGAATTTCATTGTCTGAAGAAACACATTGGAACGGAAGAACACTCTCTCGTGACCGCACGCAATGAGACCGAGGCTTTCTGCCAGACCACTCACTCAAAGAGCTATTATGAGCCCCTCCTTTATAGTAGAATCATACAACCATAATCTAAAGACGGTGACATCTTGTGGAAGCCCTAGGAAGTGCATGCACATCCATATCTAAGCTGGACTTAAAATGGCACTGTTTTCAAAATCGAGGTCTCACTTCCTGTTTGGAATTCTTCTCAGGTTTTTGTCTGCCATATGAGTTCTGTTATACTCACAGACATAATTCAAACAGTTTTAGAAACTTCAGAGTGTTTGCTATCCACCAGTAATAATAATATGCATATATTCCCATCTGGGAAAGAGTAGGAGGCAGTTTACTCTGGGCACGCCTTTCATCCAAAAGTGAAAATGCTGCCCCCTAGCCCCAACAGGTTTAAGAGGCTCCTCTGTCCTCCACTCATTACCTGGATTAATGGCACCTGTTTGAACTTGTTATCAGTATAAAAGACACCTGTCGACAACCTCAAACAGTCACACTCCAAACTCCACTATGGCCAAGACCAAAGAACTGTCAAAGGACATCAGAAACAAAATTGTAGACCTGCACCAGGCTGGGAAGACTGAATCTGCAATAGGTAAGCAGCTTGGTTTGAAGAAATCAACTGTGGAAGCAATTATTAGGAAATGGAAGACATACATGATAATCTCCCTCGATCTGGGGCTCCACGCAAGATCTCACCCCGTGGGGTCAAAATGATCACAAGAACGGTGAGCAAAAATCCCAGAACCACACGGGAGGACCTAGTGAATGACCTGCAGAGAGCTGGGACCAAAGTAACAAAGCCTACCATCAGTAACACACTATGCCGCCAGAGACTCAAATCCTGCAGTGCCAGACGTGTCCCCCTGCTTAAGCCAGTACATGTCCAGGCCCGTCTGGATGATCCAGAAGAAGATTGGGAGAATGTCATATGGTCAGATGAAACCAAAATATAACTTTTTGGTAAAAACTCAACCCGTCGTGTTTGGAGGACAAAGAATGCTGAGTGGCATCCAAAGAACACCATACCTACTGTGAAGCATGGGGGTGGAAACATCATGCTTTGGGGCTGTTTTTCTGCAAAGGGACCAGGACGACTGATCCGTGTAAAGGAAAGAATAAATGGGGCCATGTATTGTGAGATTTTGAGTGAAAACCTCCTTCCATCAGCAAGGGCATTGAAGATGAAACGTGGCTGGGTCTTTCAGCATGACAATGATCCCAAACACACCGCCCGGGCAACGAAGGAGTGGCTTTGTAAGAAACATTTCAAGGTCCTGGAGTGGCCTAGCCAGTCTCCAGATCTCAACTCCATAGAAAATCTTTGGAGGGAGTTGAAAGTCCGTGTTGCCCAGCAACAGCCCCAAAACATTACTGCTCTAGAGTAGATCTGCATGGAGGAATGGGCCAAAATACCAGCAACAGTGTGTGAAAACCTTGTGAAGACTTACAGAAAATGTTTGACCTCTGTCATTGCCAACAAAGGGTATATAACAAAGTATTGAGATCAACTTTTGTTATTGACCAAATACTTATTTTCCACTATAATTTTCAAATAAATTCATTAAAAATCATTTTTTTTCTCATTTTGTCTGTCATAGTTGAAGTGTACCTATGATGAAAATTACAGGCCTCTCTCATCTTTTTAAGTGGGAGAACTTGCACAATTGGTGGCTGACTAAATACTTTTTTGCCCCACTGTATCTCCTAATAATTGAACACATAATCTCCCCTAACTGTCACTCAGACACAGATAGTAACATTTTTAACCCCTCATTGATGTTACCTAGCTGTTGAATGGACACAAGGTAATATATTTGCTCATAATTTAACACGACTTAATCTCCCTATATTACTGATGACGCAGGCAGAATATTTAACACATTTTCTCCTTTACAGTAACACAGGCAGCAACACATTAACATTGTGTTAAAGGAATTGGATTCCTATATGTTTATCAACCAATTCAATTAAATCACTCTTCCCATTTCTAAGAATTTGTAAGATAATATTTGCATAAAATGGACAGAGACCAGTCTAAAAATCAATCAATAGCGTTTATTCTCGAGAGTACTGATCTTGGTACAATTTACAACAGGCTATATACAGGGCTATATACAGGGCTGGAAAAACCTTGGATCATTGCTATTCTAACTTCCGCGACGCATATAAGGCCCTGCCCCGCTCTCCTTTCGGAAAAGCTGACCACGACTCCATTTTGTTGATCCCTGCCTACAGACAGAAACTAAAAAAAGAAGCTCCCGCGCTGAGGTCTGTTCAACGCTGGTCTGACCAATCTGATTCCACACTCCAAGACTGCTTCCATCACGTGGACTGGGATATGTTTCGTATTGCGTCAGACAACAACATTGACGAATACGCTGATTCGGTGAGCGAGTTCATTAGAACGTGCGTTGAAGATGTCGTTCCCATAGCAACGATTAAAACATTCCCAAACCAGAAACCGTGGATTGATGGCAGCATTCGCGTGAAACTGAAAGCGCGAACCACTGCTTTTAATCAGGGCAAGGTGACCGGAAACATGACCAAATACAAACAGTGTAACTATTCCCTCCGCAAGGCAATCAAACAAGCTAAGCGTCAGTATAGAGACAAAGTAGAATCTCAATTCAACGGCTCAGACACAAGAGGTATGTGGGAGGGTCTACAGTCAATCACGGATTACAAAAAGAAAACCAGCCTCGTCACGGACCAGGATGTCTTGCTCCCAGGCAGACCAAATAACTTTTTTGCCCGCTTTGAGGACAATACAGTGCCACTGACACGGCCCGCAACTAAAACATGCGGACTCTCCTTCACTGCAGCCGACGTGAGGAAAACATTTAAACGTGTCAACCCTCGCAAGGCTGCAGGCCCAGACGGCATCCCCAGCCGCGCCCTCAGAGCATGAGCAGACCAGCTGTCTGGTGTGTTTACGGACATATTCAATCAATCCCTATCCCAGTCTGTTGTTCCCACATGCTTCAAGAGGGCCACCATTGTTCCTGTTCCCAAGAAAGCTAAGGTAACTGAGCTAAACGACTACCGCCCCGTAGCACTCACTTCCGTCATCATGAAGTGCTTTGAGAGACTAGTCAAGGACCATATCACCTCCACCCTACCTGACACCCTAGACCCACTCCAATTTGCTTACCGCCCAAATAGGTCCACAGACGATGCAATCTCAACCACACTGCACACTGCCCTAACCCATCTGGACAAGAGGAATACCTATGTGAGAATGCTGTTCATCGACTACAGCTCGGCATTTAACACCATAGTGCCCTCCAAGCTCGTCATCAAGCTCGAGACCCTGTGTCTCGACCCCGCCCTGTGCAACTGGGTGCTGGACTTCCTGACGGGCCGCCCCCAGGTGGTGAGGGTAGGCAACAACATCTCCACCCCGCTGATCCTCAACACTGGGGCCCCACAAGGGTGCGTTCTGAGCCCTCTCCTGTACTCCCTGTTCACCCACGACTGCGTGGCCACGCACGCCTCCAACTCAATCATCAAGTTTGCGGACGACACAACAGTGGTAGGCTTGATTACCAACAACGACGAGACGGCCTACAGGGAGGAGGTGAGGGCCCTCGGAGTGTGGTGTCAGGAAAATAACCTCACACTCAACGTCAACAAAACTAAGGAGATAAGTAGTAGTAAGAGGGTAGTAAATTTTAAGTTCCTCGGCGTACACATCACAGACAAACTGAATTGGTCCACCCACACAGACAGCATCGTGAAGAAGCCGCAGCAGCGCCTCTTCAACCTCAGGAGGCTGAAGAAATTTGGCTTGTCACCAAAAGCACTCACAAACTTCTACAGATGCACAATCGAGAGCATCCTGTCGGGCTGTATCACCGCCTGGTATGGCAACTGCTCCGCCCACAACCGTAAGGCTCTCCAGAGGGTAGTGAGGTCTGCACAACGCATCACCGGGGGCAAACTACCTGCCCTCCAGGACACCTACACCACCCGATGTCACAGGAAGGCCATAAAGAGGACAACAACCACCTGAGCCACTGCCTGTTCACCCCGCTATCATCCAGAAGGCGAGGTCAGTACAGGTGCATCAAAGCTGGGACCGAGAGACTGAAAAACAGCTTCTATCTCAAGGCCATCAGACTGTTAAACAGCCACCACTAACATTGAGTGGCTGCTGCCAACACACTGACTCAACTCCAGCCACTTTAATAATGGGAATTGATGTAAAATATATCACTAGCCACTTTAAACAATGCTACCTAATATAATGTTTACATACCCTACATTATTCATCTCATATGTATACGTATATACTGTACTCTATATCATCTACTGCATCTTTATGTAATACATGTATCACTAGCCACTTTAACTATGCCACTTTGTTTACATACTCATCTCATATGTATATACTGCACTCAATACCATCTACTGTATCTTGCCTATGCCGCTCTGTACCATCACTCATTCATATATCTTTATGTACATATTCTTTATCCCCTTACACTTGTGTCTATAAGGTAGTAGTTTTGGAATTGTTAGCTAGATTACTTGTTGGTTATTACTGCATTGTCGGAACTAGAAGCACAAGCATTTCGCTACACTCGCATTAACATCTGCTAACCATGTGTATGTGACAAATAAAATTTGATTTGATTTGATACTAAAATGACGTCATAGGTTTTAAACTGTCCTTCCTCCACTCCGATACAATGGCAGTATAGTTCACAAGCCTTCCCACATTGTCCACCACCTGTTAAATAATCTACTACTAGCCCAAGGTCTCTCCTCTCCCTGTGTAGATACAGGATGTCCTGTAAGGAACACAGCATTCCAGCCAGTCTGACGATAGCTCCATTCGTTTCAAACAAGGAACAGACAGTCCTTGTACTAATTTTTGATTATAATTACACACATTATATTCAGTACTATGATTATAATAAGATTCATACATCCATACAGTAACATAGTAGTATTCTGTTTAGTTTTAAGCTAAATAATGTATACCTAATTTAGTCATTATTCATCAAAATCTCATAACACATTGACCCTTCGTTGTCTATCTAGCTGTTGTCAGCTGAAATGTGACATCTGCTCAGACTGACCCATTAGGTTAAATGATCTATGATAGCCTCATCTGCATCCTCCTCGCTCCATTGCACAGAAATAAAAAATCTTCTCTCTTCTCTTTCAGTTCAATCTCTTGAACCTGAATCATTCTCAGTACTGAGCTTTTAATTCAAGCCAATTAATTAAGGTCTATCTACTTTCCGACGGAGTGTTTTCCTCTCTCTCTCTCTCTCTCTCTCTCTCCTTCTCTCTCTCTCTCTCCTTCTCTCTCTCTCTCTTTCTCTCATTTTCTTTCTCTCTCCTTCTCTTTCTCTCTACCTCTCTCTATAAATGTGAATGACCACCTTGATTTGGTCTAATGTAGGACATTTTGAAATTGTGTTTTTTACATTGGACAAAAGCAGAGACACAGAGCTACAAAATGGTACATCATACACTGCATTTCAGTAACAATGGGAAAGTAATTATGCTTTGAAAGTTGATAAACTTGTAACCTCACTTTTGAGAAAATGGCCATCGAATATTTGGTACCTACTGGAGAGCTCTTCTTTGTCTACATCCATTCAGCATCATTCACACCCTCTTAAGCTTTATTCCCACCCATCTCTTTAAGCGTTGATCCGAGTGTTCTGTCCTAACAACAACAGTCAAGCACCCAAGCTAACTGGCTAAGGTTGGCTAGCTTGATAGCTACTTCCAGACACAAATTAGAGAACAGCTCACTGACCATTTTACTCACCCTAGCAAAGCTGGTTAGGCTGTTTTTATGTTATCCAGAGCGTTGGTGATTGCCACTGTGCTGCTGGCACCAATTGATGCTTTTTTGCCAACATTTACAAATTTACAGCCATATTCAATGGGAGTTAAGTGTTTGTAAATGTGTCAGTTATTCTACGCTCTGGCACACTCAGACAAGACTGCTCTGAAATCAGAGTAGATAGTCAGAGTGAATTTACCAGCTACGTCTATTAACAGTTGTCACAGTGACATTCTATTGAAATGGTTACTTGCATAGTTGAGTCTTTTGTTAAGTGTTGCAGGAATTAAGTTCCTCTGTTTTAATACCCTATTAAAATCAAACACTCTGTGAATTCATAAGAATTTGTATGACCCTTATTTGTATAAAATGGACTGAGCCCAGTCTTAAAGTCAACCAGCAGCATTTATTCACGAGAGTACTCCCCTTTACACATTTTACCACAGGTTATAAACTGAAAATGACGTCATTAGTTTTAGTACCAGCCCGTGTCATCTCCGCTCTAGTACAATGGCTGTATGGTTCTCACATCGTCTCTCCCTATTAAGATGATATATGACTGAGCCTAGGCCAGCTTGTGTAGATAAGCTTTCAAGCCAGTCTGGCTATAAGTTCATTCATTTCTACCATGGTACAGACAGTCATTGTTCTAATTCTTGATTATATTTACACACATTATATTCAGTACTAGGATTAAAAAGAAAATTCATACATATCCAGTAACATAATAGTATTCTGATTAGTACATATACAGTAACATAATAGTATTCTGATTAGTACATATACAGTAACATAATAGTATTCTGATTAGTCAGTCCTGATTGAAATGTATACATAATTAGTCATCATTGATAAAAATTCCCTTAACATTAAGACATGTAGCTAGCTAGGTAAACAATTAACCATAATCCCAACTCATGACATTACTACCCTGCATGAATCTGCAGGTAGCTAACCAGCCAGATAGCTAACATTAGGCTATAACTAGCAAAGCAAATGGCTCTGCGATACCAATGATATGCAGTTCTATGACGCAATACATTTTTTTTAAAGCTGCGTTAGACAGGATTACCTACACATACTGACCAGCTCTAATAGACGGAAGCGTGCTATATGGCAGACCAATCCGAAATCATCTCTCGGCATGTCCAGCCCACTCATTATCTCAGCCAATCATGGCTAGCGGGAAGGTTGCTGATTTTTTCTGTGGCTAAACCAACTAGGCTCGTAATTTAACAGTTTTATTCATATGTACAGATGGAATACAAGTCTGTTATAAAGGCACATGAAAGTTCACATGTTCCAGTTGGCATTTCTGATTTTTTTTTTAAAGAATTACGTTCAAATGGCTCTCCTGTGAAGTAATGACCTGCGACATACACCTACTGTAGTTTCTTGAAACGAGTCACAAATGTCTCATTCAGTATTTAACTGAAGTAAATATGAGTCTACACAAGCTTTCGAAAGACAAAGCTCCCTCTCTGTCTCTGTCTCTTATCTTGTAACAACACTCTCATTCATCCATGCCCACCCTCTCCTTCTGCTCACTAGCTCACTCGTCCTCTTTCGAGTGGTACCTCTCTCTCTTTTTCTGGAATGGAGGGTAAAAAACAACCCGTGAGCATATGCTACTGCTTACTTAATTACACTGTCAAACATTAAATGAACAATCCACTCAGCCACCCATTTGTCAGAAACTGGCAGGCTGTCACAATATGGCAGACGTTCTGTGTGCGTGTGCCTCCCCCCATTCCCCGTCCCTTCTACCATCCCCCTTGGTTGTTGTTGCCTGTTTAAATCAAGTAATTTTGGGTAGCTGTGCGCGACTGGACCTGTCCAAAAAAAGAGCTTTTCCACTCCGAGCACAGGTGTGGTATTAACACCTCCGTCCTATACAGGAGTTAAATGAAGATGGCTGAAAATACATTGGGATGTCTCAGTAATTCTCTGCAGATGGTTGATCATAGGCTAAATACACAGGTCGATGGTTAATATACAGGACTTTATTGTATTATCATCAATGAGAGCTGCATTGGATTGTTGCTGCATTGGATTTTTATTGGTCCTGCCAACATCAGATATTATGTGACAGAAATAGTGATAGTTTGCTTTGGACAACATCTCTTTATGTAGAGATGGAGTCTAACATAAGAGAGGATCTATTCCACTTCACATACCCAACAAGATCTGTTATCAGGATTATATATGCAAACATAAAATCTTGCCAAGCATCTGAGCAGCGTGTAGAACAGATACACGTGTTCCTAAATACATTGTGTGAGCTGATTACCGACAAGCACCACCATTCAAAATAAAATCATATGAAAAAGGCGCATCGTTCACCCAAGTTGAACTGAAAGACAGTTTCACAGTGTTCCTCCCTTATTTCACACACACGTAAAATATTTGCATGCATGACTGTAAGTCACTTTGGATAAAAGCGTCTGCTAAACGGCTCATATTATCATCTACATCATCCTCTTCTCCTTGTCTCTGTTGGCTCTCTACACTGATGTGATTGTGAATGAAATACTAAATACCTGGTATCAGCTATCCACCATCTTGCTTTCCCCTATGCCATGGTTTCAGATCAGTAGATTGTACGGAAGAGAAAACACAAGGAGAGAAAGACAGTTCAATCTATTGAGATGCACCCTCAGCACAAAAGTCAGCATAGCAAATGGATACAGTATATCATCCTTCTCCCATCAGACACATCATCATGACGTTAATCTCAGTGACATTTTAGTGATTCACTAGAACAGCCTAGTCAGTGAGACTGTTTCTTGGCATCTCTTCATGTTGCACTTTCTGATCTACTGCTAACAGCCTTGTGTTCATAGCCTCCCAGATGTGCTTGTGCTATCAAATCAAATGTATTTATAAAGACCTTTTTACATCAGTCGATGTCACAAAGTGCTGTACAGAAACCCAGCCTAAATCCCCAAACAGCAAGCAACCCAGATGTAGAAGCACTGTGGCTAGGAAAAACTCCCTAGAATGGCCAGAACCTAGGAAGAAACCTAGAGAGGAACCAGGCCTTGAGGGGTGGCCAGTCCTCTTCTGGCTGTGCCGGGTGGAGATTATAACAGAACATGGCCAAGATGTTCAAATGTTCATAAATGACCAGCATGGTCCAATAATAATAATAATCATAGTGGTTGTAGAGGGTGCAACAGGTCAAATCAAAATCAAATGTATTTATATAGCCCTTCTTACATCAGCTGATATATCAAAGTGCTGTACAGAAACCTCAAACAGCAAGCAATGCAGGTGTAGAAGCACGGTGGCTAGGAAAAACTCCCTAATCACAGTGAACAGGTCAGGGTTCCATAGCCACAGGCAGAACAGTTGAAACTGGAGCAGCAGCACGGCCAGGTGGACTGGGGACAACAAGGAGTCATCATGCCAGGTAGTCCTGAGGCATGGTCCTACGGCTCAGGTCCTCCGAGAGAGAGAGAAAGAAAGAGAGAGAGAAAGAGAGAATTAGAGAGAGCACACTTAAATTCACACAGGACACCGGATAGATAGGATAAATACTCCAGATATAACAGACTGACCCTAGCCCCCCGACACATAAACTATTGCAGCATTAATACTGGAGGCTGAGACAGGAGGGGTCAGGAGACACTGTGGCCCCATCCGACGATACCCCCAGACAGGGCCAACCAGGCAGGATATAACCCCACCCACTTTCCCAAAGCACAACCCCCACACCACATGAGGAATATCTCCAAACCACCAACTTACTACCCTGAGACAAGGCTGAGTATATAGCCCACCAAGATCTCCCCCATGGCACAAACCGGAGGGTGGCGCCAACCCAGACAGGAAGATCACGTCAGTGACTCAACCGATGCACCCTTCCTAGGGACGGCATGAAAGGACACCAGTAAGCCAGTGACTCAGCCCCCGTAATAGGGTTAGAGGCAGAGAATCCCAGTAGAGAGAATGGAACCAGCCAGGCAGAGACAGCAAGGGCGGTTCGTCGCTCCAGTGCTTTTCCGTTCACATTCACACCCCTGGGCCAAACTACACTCAATCATAGGACCTACTGAAGAGATGAGTCTTTAATAAATAATCTGTTGGTTGACAGACCATTCCAGAAAAATGGAGCTCTATAGGAGAAAGCTCTGCTTCCAGCTGTTTGCTTAGAAATTCCAGGGACAATAAGGAGACTTGCGTCTTGTGACCGTAGCGTACGTGTAAGTATATATGGCAGGACCAAATCAGAGAGATCGGTAGGAGCAAGCCCATGTAATGCTTTGTAGGTTAGCAGTAAAACCTTGAAATCAGCCCTAACCTTAACAGGAAGCCAGTGTAGAGAGGCTAAGACTGGAGTAATATGATGAAATTTTGGGGTTCTAGTCAGGATTCTAGCAGCCGTGTTTAGCACTAACTGAAGTTTATTTAGTGCTTTATCTGGTTACTCAGAGAGTAGAGCATTGCGGTAGTTCAATCTAGAAGTGGCAAAAGCATGGATTAATTATTCTGCTTAATTGTTGGACAGACAGTTTCTGATTTTTGAAAGCTGTCCTTGGAACAGTCTTGAAATGTTCGTCAAAAGAGAGTCAGGGTCCAGAGTAACGCTGAGGTCCTTCACAGTTTTATTTGAGACAACTGTACAACCATTAAAAATTGTCAGATCCAACAAAAGATTTCTTTGTTTCTGGGGACCTAGAACTAGCATTTTTGTTTTGTCCGAGTTTAAAAGTAAAAAATCCACTTCCTTATGTCTGAAACACAGGCTTCCAGGGAAAGCAATTTTGGGGCTTCACCATGTTTCTATCTTGCCAACTCCTATCGTCAAGACAGCACAAACAGATCTGGGACCAGGCTAGTGTGCCCATACACTCTCTATCTAGTTATTGCTTTATCTCCAGTAGGCCTGTCCAGTGTAAAGTAAACCCACATTGGCTCCATGGCATTTGACTTGATGAGTGCAGTAAAAACACAGGAGTGGTTATCATTATGCAAGATCATTATGGGCTGCACGTCTCCTAGGCTACTCCTCTCTGTGTGATGATTCTGTTGACTGTGTGGCATCAAAGTCTATAACATGGTGCTCTGAGAGATGGGGGGGATAGAGAGAGGGGGGTAGAGGGGTGGATAGAGGGAGAGAGGGGGAGAGAGAGAGGGAGAGAGAGGGAGAGAGAGAGAGGGACAGAGAGAGAGAGGGAGAGAGAGATGGATAGAGGAGGGAGAGGCAGTAAAAGAGAGATAGTCAAGTTAGAGCTTCTGATGTCCCTGAAGTGCGTAATGAGAAGTGTATTATACAGTCAACCCTCAATCAGTCCACAACCATTCACTCTAAATCATCACCCATCTACTGATCACTGGCGAATACTTGTGGAGGACGGGCTCAAAGTAATGTCTAGAATGGATTAAATGGAAAGAGGATACAGTGCCTTGCGAAAGTATTTGGCCCCCTTGAACTTTGCAACCTTTTGCCACATTTCAGGCTTCAAACATAAAGATATAAAACTGTATTTTTTTGTGAAGAATCAACAACAAATGGGACACAATCATGAAGTGGAACGACATTTATTGGATTTTTCTAACTTTTTTAACAAAACTGAAAAATTGGGCGTTCAAAATTATTCAGCCCCCTTAAATTAATACTTTGTAGCGCCACCTTTTGCTGCGATTACAGCTGTAAGTCGCTTGGGGTATGTCTCTATCAGTTTTGCACATCGAGAGACTGAAATTTTTTCCCATTCCTCCTTGCAAAACAGCTCGAGCTCAGTGAGGTTGGATGGAGAGCATTTGTGAACAGCAGTTTTCAGTTCTTTCCACAGATTCTCGATTGGATTCAGGTCTGGACTTTGACTTGGCCATTCTAACACCTGGATATGTTTATTTTTGAACCATTCCATTGTAGATTTTGCTTTATGTTTTGGATCATTGTCTTGTTGGAAGACAAATCTCCGTCCCAGTCTCAGGTCTTTTGCAGACTCCATCAGGTTTTCTTCCAGAATGGTCCTGTATTTGGCTCCATCCATCTTCCCATCAATTTTAACCATCTTCCCTGTCCCTGCTGAAGAAAAGCAGGCCCAAACCATGATGCTGCCACCACCATGTTTGACAGTGGGGATGGTGTGTTCAGGGTGATGAGCTGTGTTGCTTTTACGCCAAACATAACGTTTTGCATTGTTGCCAAAAAGTTCAATTTTGGTTTCATCTGACCAGAGCACCTTCTTCCACATGTTTGGTGTATCTCCCAGGTGGCTTGTGGCAAACTTTAAACAACACTTTTTATGGATATCTTTAAGAAATGGCTTTCTTCTTGCCACTCTTCCATAAAGGCCAGATTTGTGCAATATACGACTGATTGTTGTCCTATGGACAGAGTCTCCCACCTCAGCTGTAGATCTCTGCAGTTCATCCAGAGTGATCATGGGCCTTTTGGCTGCATCTCTGATCAGTCTTCTCCTTGTATGAGCTGAAAGTTTAGAGGGACAGCCAGGTCTTGGTAGATTTGCAGTGGTCTGATACTCCTTCCATTTCAATATTATCGCTTGCACAGTGCTCCTTGGGATGTTTAAAGCTTGGGAAATCTTTTTGTATCCAAATCCGGCTTTAAATTTCTTCACAACAGTATCTCGGACCTGCCTGGTGTGTTCCTTGTTCTTCATGATGCTCTCTGCGCTTTTAACGGACCTCTGAGACTATCACAGTACAGGTGCATTTATACAGAGACTTGATTACACACAGGTGGATTGTATTTATCATCATTAGTCATTTAGGTCAACATTGGATCATTCAGAGATCCTCACTGAACTTCTGGAGAGAGTTTGCTGCACTGAAAGTAAAGGGGCTGAAAAATTTTGCACGCCCAATTTTTCAGTTTTTGATTTGTTAAAAAAGTTTGAAATATCCAATAAATGTCGTTCCACTTCATGATTGTGTCCCACTTGTTGTTGATTCTTCACAAAAAAATACAGTTTTATATCTTTATGTTTGAAGCCTGAAATGTGGCAAAAGGTCGCAAAGTTCAAGGGGGCCGAATACTTTCGCAAGGCACTGTACCTAGTCTGTTGCAGAACTGAATGCAGTCACCTGAAATGTGTCTTCCGCATTTAACCCAACCCCTCTGAATCAGAGAGGTGCACGGGTCTGCCTTAATCAATGTCATTGGCGCAGTTGTTTGGGGTTGAACTGCTTTGCTCAAGGCCAGAACAGCAGATTTTTCCACGTTGCCGGCTCAGGGATTGAAACCAGCGACTTTTCGGTTAATAGCCCAACACTCTTAATCGCTAGGCTACCTGCTGGTATTGAACATTGTTTCCAGGTGCTTGATACCATTCCACTCACACCATTCCAGACATTATTATGAGCGGTCCTCCTTTCACCAGCCTCCTGTGTTACTGATAGACTGTGGTTAGGGCCTTGGTAAAGAAACAGAGGAATATTCAATGTGGAAGAACTTAATGGCTTCATGATAATGACCAGAAACCTTCCATGTAATGAGGTGAATATCTGCTGTGAAGGTCAGGATGCGAACTTGCAAGATAGGTATGTCACTGTATTTGTGCATGTGACATTAAAATATTGAAACTTGTCTGTCTGGAGGTCTGTAGAGGATGTTTTCTCCCTATTACTTTCTCCTTTCCTCTATATCTTCCTCTCTTTAGCTCCCTCTCTCCCTCTCCAGGGTAATGTTCAGGCCCTGATGTAGAGTGCTGATGTATTATCTCTGCACCTTATGTCAATGTGAGGACTGAGAGCAATGACTTCTTTTCCTACTGCAGTCATTCAGTAATTCAGTCAGGCAGTCAGTCAGTTAGTCATTAAATCAGCCAGTCACCCTGGGGTCACCCTGCTGGCTCTGAAAATGTAATAAAGGGGGATGAGAGAGCCGGGGGGGCTGAGATTTTATCTAGTACCATAGATCCTGCATGGGGAGACTTTATACTACCCAGAGAGAGAACTCACTCCAAGCTAATTAGCGGTGTAGCATGGTAGTGTTGTATTTCTGCTAGCCATGGGAAGGAGAGTCGTAAACTTAACAGGGTTTAATATGTAGGATAGCAGTAACTCAGGCTAGCTAGCATTAGCAGAGCGCACTGGGCCAAATTGAATGGCACAGTCATAATTCAGTGAATGTTTGGGAGGGAGACTTGCTGAAGGCGAAACAGCACACCACAGCAAGGAGTAGATCATGTAGATCAGGCTCAGCACAGGCCTACTGGCTATGTGGAAAGAAAAGTCTGGATGTGTTACATGGCAATGGTGTGCTATCAAATTAGCATTATGTGGCTAACAAAACAAGAGTGTTGGCAAGAGAGGAGTAAGAGAGAGAAATATTTTGAAAAAAGAGAGAAAAGATGAACACTAGGCGATGCTAGATAGGACTCTCAGCTCGTCTGTCCGCTGTGCTTGAATGTTGGTTACCCACATGTCCCCTGTGGGAGGAGCATCATGGCAGTATGCGTTTGGAACCATCAGAACTTTGGAATCCATTTTGCCTCGAGTACTTACACTGAACAAAAATACAATCCCAATATGCAACAGTTTCAAAGATTTCACTGAGTTAAAGTTCATATAAAGAAATCAGTCAATTGAAATATATTAATTTTCCTAATCTATGGATTTCACCACTGGGAATACAGATATGCATCTGTTGGTCACAGATACCTTAAAAAAAGGTAGGGTCGTGGATCAGAAAACCAGTCAGTATCTGGTGTGACCACCATTTGCCTCATGTAGCGTGACACATCTCCTTTGCATAGAGTTGATCAGGCTGTTAATTGTGTATTGTGGAATGTTGTCCCACTCCTCTTCAATGGCTGTAAGAAGTTGCTGGATATTGGCGGGAACTGGAACACGCTGTCGTACACATTGATCCAGAGCATCTGCTCAATGGGTGACATGTCTGGTTATGCAGGCCATGGAAGAACTTGAACATTTTCAGCATCCTGGAATTGTGTACAGATCCTTGCGACATGGGGCCGTGTATTATCATGAGATGATGGTGGCGGATGAATGGCACGAGAATGGGCCTCAGGATCTTGTCACGGTAACTTTGTGCATTCAAATTGCTAGCAATAAAATTCAATTGTGTTTGTTGTCTGTAGCCCTTACCATAATCCTACCTCCACCATGAGGCACGCTGTTCACACCGTTGACATCAGCAAACCGCTTGTCCACACAACGCCATACACGCTGTCTGCTGTCTTCCCGGTACAGTTGAAACTGGGATTCATCAATGAAGAGCACACTTCTCCAGTGTGCCACTGGCATTTGCCCACTGAACTTGCCCACCGAACTGCAGTCAGGTCAAGACCCTGGTGAGGACGAGGAATACGCAGATGAGACAGTTTCTGACAGTTTGTGCAGAAGTTCTTTAGTTGTGCAAACCTACAGTTTCATTAGCTGTCCAGGTGGCTGGTCTCAGACAGCAGGTGAAGAAGCTGGATGTGGAGGTCCTGGGCTGGCGTGGTTACACATGGTCTGTGATTGTGTGGCGGATTGGACGTACTGACAAATACTAAAATGACATTGGAGGCTGCTTATGGTAGGAAAATTGACATTAAATTCTCTGTCAACAGCTCTGGTGGACATTCCTGCAGTCAGCATGCCAATTGCACGCTCCATAAAAACTTGAGACATCTGTGGCATTGTGTTGTGTGACAAAACTGCACATTTTGGAGTGGCCTTTTATTGTCCCTAGCACAATGTGCACTTGTGTAATGATCATGCTGTTAAGTCAGCTTCTTGATATGCCACACCTGTCAGCTGGATGTATTATCTTGGTAAATGAGAAATGCTCACTACAGAAATGTAACAAATTTGTGCACAACATTTGAGAGGAATAAGCTTTTTGTGCATATGGAACGTTCCTGGGATCTTTTATTTCTGCTCATGAAACATGGGACCAATACTTTACATTTTTGTTCAGTGCAGTTTGACAACTCTGGGGCTTTGCTTTGCTCTCCAAACCTCAACTGTAGATTTTAGAACATGGCAGGCCCACACTGTGTGCTATCTAGAAGAATGAATGCATTATTAATAAATGCGAAGAGAGAAAAATAGAAAATAAAAGGAAAGATGGACTGAGTCCTATTTGCCACTAAGGTGCTCATAATCTTTTTATAATATGAAGGTAATGTATTCTGATGACCTCACACCACACATTCAGTCGTGGCCAAAAGTTTTGAGAATGACAAAAATATTAATTTCCACAAAGTTTGCTGCTTCAGTGTCTTTAGATATTTTGTCAGATGTTACTAAGGAATACTGAAGTATAATTACAAGCATTTCATAAGTCTCAAAGGCTTTTATTGACAATTACATGAAGTTGATGAAAAGAGTCAACATTTGCAGTGTTGACCCTTCTTTTTCAAGACCTCTGCAATCCGACCTGGCATGTTGTCAATTAACTTCTGGGCCACACACTGATGGCAGCCCATTCTTGCATAATCAATGCTTGGAGTTTGTCAAATTGTGTGGGTTTTTGTTTGTCCACCCACCTCTTGAGGATTGACCACAAGTTCTCAATGGGATTAAGGTCTGGGGGGTTTCCTGGCCATGCACCAAAAATATTGTTTTGTTCCCCAAGCCACTTAGTTATCACTTTTGCCTTATGGCAATGTGCTCCATCATGCTGGAAAAAGCATTGTTCGTCACCAAACTGTTCTTGGATGGTTGGGAGAAGTTGCTCTCGGAGGATGCATAGTACCATTCTTTATTCATGGCTGTGTTCTTTTGCAAAATTGTGAGTGAGCCCACTCCCTTGGCTGAGATGCAACTCCACACATGAATGGTCTCAGGATGCTTTACTGTTGGCATGACACAGGACTGATGGTAGCGCTCACCTTGTCTTCTCCGGACAAGCTTTTTTACGGATGCCCCAAACAATCTGAAAGGGGATTCATCAGAGAAAATGACTTTACCCCAGTCCTCAGCAGTCAAATTCCTGTACCTTTTGCAGAATATCAGTCTGTCCCTGATGTTTTTCCTGGAGAGAAGTGGCTTCTTTGCTGACGTTCTTGACACCAGCCATCCTCCAAAAGTCTTTGCCACACTGTGTGTGCAGATGCACTCACACCTGCCTGCTGCCATTCCTGAGCAAGCTCTGTACTGGTGAACCGCTCTCCTTGAAGTTCTTGATGATCTGATAAATGGGGTTGATTTAGGTGCAGTCTTACTGTCAGCTATATCCTTGCCTGTCAAGCCCTTTTTTGTGCAAAGCAATGATGACGGCACGTGTTTCCTTGCAGGTAACCATGGTTGACAGAGGAAGAACAATGATTCCAAGCACCACCATCCTTTTGAAGATTCCAGTCTGTTATTTGAACTCAATCAGCATGCCAGCGTGATCTCCAGCCTTGTCCTCATAAACACTCACACCTGTGTTAATGAGAGAATCACTGACATGATGTCAGCTGGTCTTTTTGTGGTAGGGCTTAAATGCAGTAGAAATGTTTCGGGGGGATTCAGTTCATTAGCATGGCAAAGAGGGACTTTGCAATTAATTGCAATTCATCTGATCACTCTTCATAACATTCTGGATTATATGCAAATTGCCATCATACAAATTGACGCAGCAGACTGTGAAAATGTATATTTGTGTCATTCTCAAAACCTTTGACCACGACTGTACTGTTGTAGTTAGTTCAATAATTTGGAAAATAAGATGGAGCTTCTTCTTTCCCCAATGTGAATTAGTAAATAAATTGCTTTTCACCTCATATTTGTCTTCTTTTTCAAAACATAAATATTTCTTCAGGAAAAGTTGTGCTGCTTCCAGCAAATAATTACAATGAAAGATTCATAATTTAAATTAACTGGGAGTAAGAGCAGATGATTGAGGAATATAACCAGACATCATCACGACTCAACTGACATCAGCTTCTGCTCCCCTACAAAGAGTAGCTCCTGGGGCGTAGAAAGTAGGAAGCAAATTCTCACCCTGTGTCCGAAAGTTTGCACTTGCACACCACCTGTCATTGAAACATTTTATTTGTGTACTTATTAGGTAGGAGTCACACTATGTTTAATCCATGATGGAGAGTGCCCACCCTTCCTCTCTTTCTTCACAGACTTCCATACTGGACCCTAATCCTCCCCCATCCATATCCCTTTCATTTATCTTGGCTCTTTGATTCATAAAACCCGTCATGATGGCTCTGTAGCTGTGGGGACTAAGGGATTAGCTGGAAGAGCTGGAAACTAAACAAGGAACACAAGTAGTGTTCCACACCTGACACCCCACACACACAGATGGTGGGATGGCTGCTCTGTCTTTTTCTCCCTACATGCTCTGCCTGTCTCTCCCTGTTCTGCCTGCCTCTCGAAGCCTCTCCTTGTTCTGCCTGCCATTCCATGCCTCTACCTGTTCTGCCTGCCTCTCCATGTTTTGCCTGCCTCTCCATGTTCTGCCTGCCTCTCCCTGTTCTGTCTGCCTCTCCCTGTTCTGCCTGCCACTCCCTGTTCTGCCTGCCACTCCCTGTTCTGCCTGCCTCTCCCTGTTCTGCCTGCCTCTCCCTGCTCTTCCTGCCTCTCCCTGTTCTTCCTGCCTCTCCCTGTTCTTCCTACCTCCCCCTACTCTGCTTCTCTCTACTCTCAACACACACTGCCTGTGTTCATCCCAGACACCCTGGTACCCACTCCAATTCACATACTGCCCCAAAAGAACCCCAGAAGCTGCAATCTACAGTGCCTTGCGAAAGTATTCGGCCCCCTTGAACTTTGCGACCTTTTGCCACATTTCAGGCTTCAAACATAAAGATATAAAACTGTATTTTTTTGTGAAGAATCAACAACAAGTGGGACACAATCATGAAGTGGAATGACATTTATTTGATATTTCAAACTTTTTTAACAAATCAAAAACTGAAAAATTGGGCGTGCAAAATTATTCAGCCCCCTTAAGTTAATACTTTGTAGCGCCACCTTTTGCTGCGATTACAGCTGTAAATCGCTTGGGGTATGTCTCTATCAGTTTTGCACATCGAGAGACTGACATTTTTTCCCATTCCTCCTTGCAAAACAGCTCAAGCTCAGTGAGGTTGGATGGAGAGCATTTGTGAACAGCAGTTTTCAGTTTTTTCCACATATTCTCGATTGGATTCAGGTCTGGACTTTGACTTGGCCATTCTAACACCTGGATATGTTTATTTTTGAACCATTCCATTGTAGATTTTGCTTTATGTTTTGGATCATTGTCTTGTTGGAAGACAAATCTCCGTCCCAGTCTCAGGTCTTTTGCAGACTCCATCAGGTTTTCTTCCAGAATGGTCCTGTATTTGGCTCCATCCATCTTCCCATCAATTTTAACCATCTTCCCTGTCCCTGCTGAAGAAAAGCAGGCCCAAACCATGATGCTGCCACCACCATGTTTGACAGTGGGGATGGTGTGTTCAGCTGTGTTGCTTTTACGCCAAACATAACGTTTTGCATTGTTGCCAAAAAGTTCAATTTGGGTTTCATCTGACCAGAGCACCTTCTTCCACATGTTTGGTGTGTCTCCCAGGTGGCTTGTGGCAAACTTTAAACAACACTTTTTATGGATATCTTTAAGAAATGGCTTTCTTCTTGCCACTCTTCCATAAAGGCCAGATGTGTGCAATATACGACTGATTGTTGTCCTATGGACAGAGTCTCCCACCTCAGCTGTAGATCTCTGCAGTTCATCCAGAGTGATCATGGGCCTCTTGGCTGCATCTCTGATCAGTCTTCTCCTTGTATGAGCTGAAAGTTTAGAGGGACGGCCAGGTCTTGGTAGATTTGCAGTGGTCTGATACTCCTTCCATTTCAATATTATCGCTTGCACAGTGCTCCTTGGGATGTTTAAATCTTGGGAAATCTTTTTGTATCCAAATCCGGCTTTAAACTTCTTCACAACAGTATCTCGGACCTGCCTGGTGTGTTCCTTGTTCTTCATGATGCTCTCTGCGCTTTTAACGGACCTCTGAGACTATCACAGTGCAGGTGCATTTATACGGAGACTTGATTACACACAGGTGGATTGTATTTATCATCATTAGTCATTTAGGTCAACATTGGATCATTCAGAGATCCTCACTGAACTTCTGGAGAGAGTTTGCTGCACTGAAAGTAAAGGGGCTGAATAATTTTGCACGGCCAATTTTTCAGTTTTTGATTTGTTAAAAAAGTTTGAAATATCCAATAAATGTCGTTCCACTTCATGATTGTGTCCCACTTGTTGTTGATTCTTCACAAAAAAATACAGTTTTATATCTTTATGTTTGAAGCCTGAAATGTGGCAAAAGGTCGCAAAGTTCAAGGGGGCCGAATACTTTCGCAAGGCACTGTATATTGTACTCCAAACTGCCATCAGCAACCTGGACAAAAGGAATACCTATGTAAGAATTGTCACGAACTGGCTCAAAGCCCGTAACAAAAGGGAGACAACGTGGAGATAAGGAGTAACAAAATATATATTTATTAACCAAGTATAATATACAATGGTATAATCAGTAGTGTAAGTGAGTGTTTTGCATGCATGAATGTGATAATGCAGGGTGTTGAAAGATGCTAAAGCAAAAAAACACCAAGAAACACAACAAAATCTATAAAGGTGTCTGCATGGAGAGAGTCTCTTCCATGAATGGGGAAGTGGTGTATTTATCCTGGGACACACCGGGCCCAGGTGTTTCCCATGTAGCTGACGACCCTCCCAACTCCGCCCACCGGCATCCTAATAAGGAAACAACAAAGAGAGAATACGGCAGACAGAGTGGAAGGGTCGTCACAGAATGTTGTTCTTTGACTATAGCTAAGCATTCAAAACCATAGTCCCCTCCAAGCTCAGGACCCTGGGATGGAACACCTTCCTCTGCAACTGGATCCTGGACTTCCTGACGGGATGCCCCCAGGTGGTGAGAAATTAACATGGTCCACAAACACCCACACAGTTGTGAAAAGGGCATGACAGCACCTCTTCCCCCTCAGGAGGCTGAAAAGATTTGACACGAGCCCTCAGATCCTCAAACAGATCTATAGCTGCAACATTGAGAGCATCTTGACTGGCTGCATATTGCTTAGCACGACAATTGTAAGGCACCCGACTGCAAAGCGCTACAGAGGGTGGTGAGTGCAGCCCAGTACATCACTGGGGCTGAGTTCTCTTCCATCCAGGCCCTCTAACCAGGTGGTGTCTGAGGAAGGCCCCAAAAGTTATCAAAGACTCCACTCACCCAAGCTGTAGACTGTTCTTTCAGCTACTGCATGGTACACGGTACCAGTGCACCAAGTCTGAAAATAACAGGACCTTGAACAGCTTCTACCCCCAAGCCATAAGACTGTTAAACAAGACTGCTGAAATAGCTAATCAAATAGCCACCTGGACTACCTACATTGACCCTTCTTTGCACTAACTTTCTTGCACTGACTATATGCCAACAAGCTTCCACAGTCAACACCTGTGATTACTGTATGCCTCGCTGTATGTCTCTCTCAAATGTCAATATGCCTTGTATACTGTTGTTCAGGTTAGTTATCATTGTTTTAGTTTACAATGGAGCCCCTAGTTCCACTCTTCATACCCCTGATACCTCCTTTGTCCCACCTCCCACACATGCGGTGACCTAGGCGACCAGTTTTGATAGCCTTTAGCCGCACCCTCATACTACTCCTCCTCTGTTCCGCGGGTGATGTGGAGGTAAACCCAGGCCCTGCATGTCCCCAGGCACCCTCATTGGTTGACTTCTGTGATTGAAAAAGCATTGGTTTCATGCATGTCAACATCAGAAGCCTCCTCCCTAAGTTTGTTTTACTCACTGCTTTAGCACACTCTGCTAACCCTGATGTCCTTGCCGTGTCTGAATCCTGGCTCAGGAAGGCCACCAAAAATTCTGAGATTTCCATACCCAACTATAACATTTTCCGTCAAGATAGAACTGCCAAAGGGGGAGGAGTTGCAGTCTACTGCAGAGATAGCCTGCAAAATAATGTCATACTTTCCAGGTCCATACCCGAACAGTTCGAACTACTAATTAAAAAAATTACTCTCTCCAGAAATAAGTCTCTCACTGTTGCCCCCTGCTACCGACCCCCCTCAGCTCCCAGCTGTGCCCTGGACACCATCTGTGAATTGATTGCCCCCCATCTAGCTTCAGAGTTTGTTCTGTTAGGTGACCTAAACTGGGATATGCTTAACACCCCGACAGTCCTACAATCTAAGCTAGATGCCCTCAATCTCACACAAATCATCAAGGAACCCACCAGGTACAACCCTAAATCTGTAAACAAGGGCACCCTCATAGACGTCATCCTGACCAACTGGCCGCAGTCAAACGACCACCCCTCATCACTGTCAAACGCTCCCTAAAACACTTCTGTGAGCAGGCCTTTCTAATCGACCTGGCCCGGGTATCCTGGAAGGATATTGACCTCATCCCGTCAGTTGAGGATGCCTGGTCATTCTTTAAAAGTAACTTCCTCACCATTTTAGATAAGCATGCTCCGTTCAAAAGATGCAGAACTAAGAACAGATAAAGCCCTTGGTTCACTCCAGACCTGACTGCCCTCGACCAGCACAAAAACATCCTGTGGCGGACTGCAATAGCATCGAATAGTCCCCGCGATATGCAACTTTTCAGGGAAGTCAGGAACCAATACACACAGTCAGTCAGGAAAGCCAAGGCCAGCTTCTTCAGGCAGAAATTTGCATCCTGTAGCTCTAACTCCAAAAATTTCTGGGACACTGTGAAGTCCATGGAGAACAAGAGCACCTCCTCCCAGCTGCCCACTGCACTGAGGCTAGGTAACACGGTCACCACCGATAAATCCATGATTATCGAAAACTTCAACAAGCATTTCTCAACGGCTGGCCATGCCTTCCTCCTGACTACTCCAACCTCGGCCAACAGCTCCGCCCCCCCCCCCAGCCAGCCCCCCCCGCAGTTACTCGCCCAAGCCTCTCCAGGTTCTCCTTTACCCAAATCCAGATAGCAGATGTTCTGAAAGAGCTACAAAACCTGGACCCGTACAAATCAGCTGGGCTTGACAATCTGGACCCTCTATTTCTGAAACTATCCGCCGCATTGTCGCAACCCCTATTACCAGCCTGTTCAACCTGTCTTTCATATCGTCTGAGATCCCCAAGGATTGGAAAGCTGCCGCAGTCATCCCCCTCTTCAAAGGGGGAGACACCCTTGACCCAAACTGTTACAGACCTATATCTATCCTGCCCTGCCTATCTAAGGTCTTCGAAAGCCAAGTCAACAAAAAAGGTCACTGACCATCTCGAATCCCACCATACCTTCTCCGCTGTGCAATCTGGTTTCCGAGCCAGTCACGGGTGCACCTCAGCCACGCTCAAGGTACTAAACGATATCATAACCGTCATCGATAAAAGACAGTACTGTGCAGCCGTCTTCATCGACCTTGCCAAGGCTTTCGACTCTGTCAATCACCATATTATTATCGGCAGACTCAGTAGCCTCGGTTTTTCTGATGACTGCCTTGCCTGGTTCACCAACTACTTTGCAGACAGAGTTCCGTGTGTCAAATCGGAGGGCATGCTGTCCGGTCCTCTGGCAGTCTCTATGGAGGTGCCACAGGGTTCAATTCTCGGGCCGACTCTTTTCTCTGTATATATCAATGATGTTGCTCTTGCTGCGGGCGATTCCCTGATCCACCTCTACGCAGACGACACCATTCTGTATACTTCCGGCCCGTCCTTGGACACTGTGCTATCTAACCTACAAACGAGCTTCAATGCCATACAACACTCCTTCCGTGGCCTCCAACTGCTCTTAAACGCTAGTAAAACCAAATGCATGCTTTTCAACCATTCGCTGCCTGCACCCGCACGCCCGACTAGCATCACCACCCTGGATGGTTCCGACCTAGAATATGTGGACATCTATAAGTACATAGGTGTCTAGCTAGACTGTAAACTCTCCTTCCAGACTCATATCAAACATCTCCAATCTAAAATCAAATCTAGAGTCGGCTTTCTATTCCGCAACAAAGCCTCCTTCAATCACGCCGCCAAACTTACCCTAGTAAAACTGACTATTCTACCGATCCTCGACTTCGGCGATGTCATCTACAAAATAGCTTCCAACACTCTACTCAGCAAACTGGATGCAGTTTAGCACAGTGCCATCCGTTTTGTTACTAAAGCACCTTATACCACCCACCACTGTGACCTGTATGCTCTAGTCGGCTGGCCCTCGCTACATATTCGTCGCCAGACCCACTGGCTCCAGGTCATCTACAAGTCCATGCTAGGTAAAGCTCCACCTTATCTCAGTTCACTGGTCACGATGGCAACACCCACCCGTAGCACGCGCTCCAGCAGGTGTATCTCACTGATCATCCCTAAAGCCAACACCTCATTTGGCCGCCTTTTGTTCCAGTTCTCTGCTGCCTGTGACTGGAACGAATTGCAAAAATCGCTGAAGTTGGAGACTTTTATCTCCCTCACCAACTTCAAACATCTGCTATCTGAGCAGCTAACCGATCGCTGCAGCTGTACATAGTCTATTGGTAAATAGCCCACCTAATTTTACCTACCTCATCCCCATACTGTTTTTATTTATTTACTTTTCTGCTCTTTTGCACACCAATCTCTACCTGTACATGACCATCTGATCGTTTATCACTCCAGTGTTAATCTGCAAAATTGTAATTATTTGCCTACCTCCTCATGCCTTTTGCACACAATGTATATAGACTCTCTTTTTTTTCTACTGTGTTATTGACTTATTAATTGTTTACTCCATGTGTAACTCTGTGTTGTCTGTTCACACTGCTATGCTTTATCTTAGCCAGGTCGCAGTTGCAAATGAGAACTTGTTCTCAACTAGCCTACCTGGTTAAATAAAGGTGAAATAAATAAATAAAAGTCTCAAGTCAGAATTAGACATTCAGACATGTTTCTCAAACGTCATATTTTGAAGTTGTTCCAAACATCACATATCCAGCAAGAATGTCGAGGACAAAACCAAAATAAACTATGTTAAGCCATGCTGATATAGTAAGATAAGTTAAATCGGACTGAAACATTTATGCAACTCACTAGCTAACTTTAGCTTGCTAGCTCAGTGACGGCTGCTGGGCGAAGTAATATGCACCTCTTCCTGTTTACAGTGTTCCCTATGGGAAATCAGACCAGCGCCACAAAACCAACCAGGGGCCATAATTATATTGCACCTGGGTTTGTTCAGAAACCTTATTGACAATGCAAGGGAAATGGTTTAGGTCTGTTAAACCAAAGAATCCATGGTTTATCATCAGCAATTCTCTAATTATTGTTAATATCCCAATTCCCTCAGTCCTCCATTCCCACACCTGAAGCCTCCAATCCCCAGCAGGAAAGACCAGGAAAAAGTGTTGGCTTAAGGTACAATTTCCTATTGAGGAAATGTAAGATAACACAAGGTCTGGGTGTCTGCTATCATCATTTAACACTTGATCTGATTCAGTCTAGGCCTTACATTCATTCACTCTTTAGTTGCATGATTGTCAGTTAAGAAAATTGTGCCTGTCTCTTTTAGATCTGCCACCCCCAGCAGTTCAGCTGCAGTCACAGAAGTCCTCTGCTGTGGTATTTCATTTACTGACTGCATCAGTTCCTGATACACTGGTCGATTTCCAGATGGATACAGGTAATTCAGAATTATTACATACGCTCACTCACACCAACAGATGTGCACACACAAACACATGTTGTTGAGCTGTATACTTACTGTCACTTTGTGCATATCTCTTTCAGATCTGCCATGCACTCCAATGCCCCTGACAGCCTCACCCAGCAGTGCATACACTGGGCCTGTCAAGATTGACAAAGCAATGATGGGTGGCTGACAAGGAAAAATAAAACACACTCTCTCTGCTTCTCTCTCTCACAAAGTATGTACAATTGTAAGTACTTGTTTATTTGATGTATGCTTTAAGGATTAGATATAGGTCTACAACACTCTAGAGTGCAGTTAAATATCATCTTTAACTGACAAAATTTGATGAATACATTAGAATAATAAACCATAATAGTGATGAATAGTTACTATAATTGTTTTAATTAGTCAACATGTAGTGCCCCAGGTTGGGATCCAGTGACTGGCCTGTAGACCTCTTCAGTTCTCGCACCCATTGTGAAGTTTGGGGGTGCTTCAGCAAGGCTGGAATCGGGCAGATTTGTCTTTGTGAAGACGCATGAATCAAGCCACGTACAAGGTTCTCCTGGAAGAGAACTTGCTTCCTTCTGCTCTGACAATGTTCCCCAACTCTGAGGATTGTTTTTTTTACAGCAGTACAATGCTCCATGGCACACAGCCAGGTCAATCAAGGTGTGGATGGAGGACCACCAGATCAAGACCCTGTCATGGCCAGCCCAATCTCCAGACCTGAACCCCATTGAAAACCTCTGGAATGTGATCAAGAGGAAGATGGATGGTCACAAGCCATCAAACAAAGCTGAGCTGCTTGAGTTTTTTGTGCCAGGAGAGGCATAAAGTAACCCAACATCAATGTGAAAGACTGGTGGAGAGCATGCTAAGATGCATGAAAACTGTAACTGAATATCAGGGTTATTCCACTAAATATTGATTTGTGAACTCTTCCTAAGTTAAAACATTAGTATTGTGTTGTTTAAAAATGAATATGAACTGATTTTCTTTGCATTAGTCGAGGTCTGACAACACTGCATAATTTTTATTTTGAGTTGTCATTTTCTGCAAATAAATGCTCTAAATGACAATATTTTTATTTGGGAGAAATGTCAGTTTTATAGAATAAAACAAAATGTAAATTTTACCTAAACACATACCTGTAAATAGTAAACCCAGAAAAACGGATCATTTTGCAGTGCTCTCTTCATTTTTTCCAGAGCTGTAGATATGTGGACCAAAGTTGGAAAGATATGTCTAAACTGAGAGCTAAAGCCCACGGAACCAGATTCTCGATATCCTCCTACATAGCTGGCTAACCAGCAGCCTGGAGAGCGGCGCTGTAATTGAAGTTTTGGTTTTATGTCGTGCTGTTTGTGTGTATACTGGACCGTTACTGAAGTTGTTGTATGAACCGTGAGTCAACTAAGTTAAAAATGGAAGTGGAATGCTCTAATTTGGCATTTAGTGGTTAACTATTGGTCTAAAATGGAACATAAAGTTGACGTTACCAAAGTTGGCTTGTTTCTCATGAATTACTTTTGTGTGCCATCTAATAGCCCTATTGCTCCCGCTACACTACAACTCCATACGTCGGCATGGGTGTTTATATGTCAATACGATAGAGCCCCTCGCTGAGAACAGCTAATAAATACCAGAGCCAGACAGCAGTCTGAGATGACAACACATTATCCCTCTCATCTAATCCCCATTATAATTAGAGATGCTGATTTAGACAAAGAAAAAAGGAAGGAAAGAACAGGAAATAGAAAAGCACAAAGGGACAGAACCAGACACCCAGAGGGTGTTTGTGTGCGTGCAGGCGTGTTTGCATGTTTCATATTAAGAAACAGAACTCAACCTTGAGAGGCACCATCAAGGTAACAACAACCTGGTAATGAGAGAAAAGTGGGCTCCTTCATTCCTCTCCTCCTTTCCTTTCCCTCCTGTCCCTTGTTCCTGGCAGTGACCCAAAGGCGGTTTCATCTGTTTGTCTGTGTTCCGTCGGCTCTCTGCTCTCCCTATGTCACCATCTTCTTCTGTCTGTTGCTCACGGCACAGTACAGCTTTTTGTCCTTCATTATCTCAGTCCCTCTCTCCCTGTCCCCACTATCTTCCACTCTGCCACCCACCCACCTGTCTCTCCCTCCCACTCACCCCTTTATTCTCCCACTCTCTTTCACTCTCTCCCAATCTCCAGCTGTAACTCTCTCATCAATACCTCTCTGCTTCCTTCCATTCCACTGTCCCTGTCCCTCTTGCCCTCTCTCTGTCCCTCTCATCTACCTCCTCTGTTCTCCCTGTCATTCAACTGTCTGCCCTATCTCTTGTCTCCCTGTCCCTCTCCTCTACCTCCTCTGTTCTCTCTGTCATTCAGCTGTCAGCCTTATCTCTCCTCTCTGCTTCTCCACCAAACCACATTCTTTCCTTTTCTGTTCCATCCCTATGTTCACTGTTTTTATTTGATTTATTCTCAGTAAGACTTGAATCATTTTCCCTGCAGTGTAGTTGTGTACTCTGGCATCATGGGTAAATACGCTGCCATCCTGTATTATCAGTCCGCTAATACAAGACTAGTAAAAGCACAGTGCACTAGTTTTGTGAAAACTAAATGCATTTATATCTTGAGTCTGATAATTATATGTACAAAACAGTTCATATGATAATACGTGTGGAAAGGAAAAATACTTGCTTGTTATATGTTTTGCAGTTTCTTGAAATACTTTTCACATAGAAATAAGTTCCATTTGCAAACTGAAATGGTCTATTCAATCCTTTTCCATTTTAGTAGATGCTCTTATCCAGAGTAGTGCTTACTTTTTTGTACTGGTCCCCCGTGGGAATCGAACCTGGGCTAACCAAGGGTTGACATAGTTTCTCTCTGGTCAGACATACAGTATCTCCCAGCTGAGACTAGACCATATACAGTGCCTTGCAAAAGTATTCACCCCCCTTGGCGTTTTTCCTATTTTGTTGCACTTTAACATGGAATTTAATTACATTTTTATTTGGATTTCATGTAATGGACATACACAAAATAGGCCAAATTGGTGAAGTGAAATGAAAAAAATTACTTGTTTCAAAAAAATTTGAAAAAAAACAACAAAAAAACGTAAAAGTGGTACGTGCATATGTATTCACCCCTTTTGCTATGAAGCACCTAAATAAGATCTGGTGCAACCAATTACCTTCAGAAATCACATAATTAGTTAAATAAAGTCCTCCTGTGTTCAATCTAAATGTCACGTGATCTCAGTATGTTCTCAGTATGTTCTCACCTGTTCTGAAAGGTCCCAGAGTCTGCAACACCACTAAGCAAGGGGCACCACCAAGCAAGCGGCACCATTAAGACCAAGGAGCTCCCCAAACAGGTCACGGACAAAGTTGTGGAGAAGTACAGATCAGGGTTGGGTTATGAAAAAGTATCCGAGACTTTGAACATCCCACGGAGCACCATTAAATCCATTATTAAAAAATTGAAAGAATATGGCACCACAACAAACCTGCCAAGAGAGGGACGCCCACCGAAACTCAGGCAAGGCAAGGAGGGCATTAATCAGAGAGGCAACAAAGAGACAAAAGATAACCCTGAAGGAGCTGCAAACAGTATCTGGCCCTAGGACTACTTTAAGCTGTACAATCCCCAGAGCTGGGCTTTATGGAAGAGTGGCCAGAAAAAAATAAGCAAACATGTTTGCCAAAAGGCATGTGGGAGACTCCCCAAAAATATGGAAGCAGGTACTCTGGTCAGATGAGACTAAAATGTAGCTTTTTGGCCATCAAGGAAAACACTATGTCTGGCGCAAACACAACACCTCTCATCACCCCGGGAACACATCCCAGTGAAGCATGGTGGTGGCAGCATCATGCTGTGGGGATGTTTTTCATCGGCAGGGACTGGGAAACTGGTCAGAATTGATGGAATGATGGATGACGCTAAATATAGGGAAATTATTGAGGGGAAACCTGTTTCAGTCTTCCAGAGATTTGATCCTGGGATGGAGGTTCACCTTCCAGCAGGACAATGACCCTAAGCATACTGCTAAAGCAACACTTGAGTGGTTTAAGGGGAAACATTTAAATGTCTTGGAATGGCCTAATCAAATCCCAGACCTCAATCCAATTGAGAATCTGTGGCATGACTTAAAGATTGCTGTACACCAGCGGAACCCATCCAACTTGAAGGAGCTGGAGCAGTTTTTCCTTGAAGAATGGGCAAAAATCCCAGTGGCTAGATGTGCCAAGCTTATAGAGACAAACACCAAGAGACTTGCAGCTGTAATTGCTGCAAAAGGTGGGTCTACAAAGTATTGACTTTGAGGGGGTGAATAGTTATGCACACTCTAGTTTTTAGTTATTTTTGTCTTATTTCTTGTTTCTTTCAGAATAGAAAATATTTTGCATCTTCAAAGTCATAGGCATGTTGTGTAAATCAAATGATACAAACCCCCCAAAAATCCATTTTAATTCCAGGTTGTAAAGCAACAAAATAGGAAAAATGGCAAGGGAGGTTGAATCCCCTCGCAAGCCACTGTTGCTTGACAGTTTACCCTATTGGAGTGATGTAGACGGACTCAAAGACTGCATTCACACAGAGGAGAGCTGCAGCAGTGCCTAAGGGTTAGTTAAGGCTGTCTATTTCACCAAACATTCCAACTGACTCTGGGGAAGGGATTGACTTTGCAGATCTGCTCTCTCTCTCTCTCTCTCTCTCTCTCTCTCTCTCTCTCTCTCTCTCTCTCTCTCTGTGTATTGGGAAATGGGGAAAGAGGAGAGAAGCCTTCTGTTGAGCATGCCATTTGTTGAACAGACAAGTGTGTGTGTGTGTGTGTGTTTGTGTGAGTGAGTGTGCGCTACACTGTCAGGGGAGAAAAATGTCACTGATTGGGGCGAGAACATCATTGTGACTTCTCCTTTCTGCGACAACAGGGTTATTTTGGGTGAGAGATTGCGATGCTTATTTTCTTTGAAAGAAAAGGCACTTGCAGATAGCCAAAAAAGAGCTAACGATGGCCAATGTCATTTAAATTAGTCATTCATCGCTAAATCCTCAATACATGGCAATAATACACACACTAATGATGTTTGGGTTGAATTTTCCTACCGGCATTAGTACGCCAAATAATTAGCAAATACCACTATTTTCTCTCCTCAAAGACCATTGCCACTGAATGAAACAACAACTGAGTGCTGAAATTGCATTACAAATTCAATCACAAAATGAGGAGCCAGGCTACAACGGTCACGACTGTCGTCTCAGACTGCTTCAGTCACCATCACACTGGCAATTTGGAGGAGCTTCGAGCAGACCGCCGTGACAGCTTCAGTCAGAGGGCCGTTGTTGAAGAGGATTTGAATAATTTTACAGGGTTTAGGCATCATGCTGGAGTTTCTCTGGTGCATTTGGACAAGAAGTGTGTTCCGGAATCCCACTCTGTAGAAAAATATGAAAGCCACAGGCTGGTCTTGTGTAAAGGAAATATTGAGAATCAAATAGCAAATACCATCAAGGAAAGATAGAGAACTAGAGAGCGAGAGAGAGGGGGGGGAGAGGGAGAGATAGAGAGAGACGATGCACTCTCACCATATCTCAGTGTTCAGCTAAATCAATATAATACATATCAAAGATATCCATCTGTGTCCGGTGGCCACCTGCCCATCAACACGTCCTTATATTATGTCTCTCTCTCTCTCTGACTGTCAACAGAAAGCTACCACAAACCAACACTCCGTTCCTAGTCACTACTGATACATGGAGACGTCAGTCAACTACCCACAACTTCCTCCCTCCTCAAAATGAAATAACATATCTTGTCAGATGAAGATGTGCGGTGTGACAGACAGACAGTGCTTCATTTTGTGCAACTGATTAAAATAATAGAGGAGCAAAATGCAGAGCAGTAGATGATGTGGCACTGTGCCAATGTACCTGAGCACTGTTGGGCTCAATTTGAATCGAAGGCAGTCAATTCATCAAGCAAACTAAAATTAAGATTCAAGAATTTAAAAAAGGTCATTCGTTTTCAATTACTTCTCAATAAACTGAAAATTACAAGCTATTTATTTTTTATTCAAATCACTTCCTGAATTGACTGACTCAATTTGATTTTAACACAAGCCTGATATCTAGCCTACCTTATGTATTAGGTGTGTGTGTGTGTGTGTGTGTGTGTGTGTGTGTGTGTGTGTGTGTGTGTGTGTGTGTGTGTGTGTGTGTGTGTGTGTGTACACTCTGTGCTTGCCAGTGTACACATGTGTAAATTAAATCTGTATGCGCTTGCCTGTCTGTATGTACGTGATATACAGTACCTTCAGAAAGTATTCACACCTCTTTACTTTTTCCACATTTTGTTGTGTTATAGCCTGAATTAAAAAAGGATTTAATAAAATAAATTAATCAATGGCCTACACACGATACCCCATAATTACAAAGTGGAATTATGTTTTTAGACATTTTTACAAATTCATTAAAACATAAAAGCTGAAATGTCTTTGTCAAAAAGTATTCATCCTCTTTGTTATGGCAAGCTTAAATAAATTCAGGAGTAAAAATGTCACATAATGAGTTGCATGGACTGTCTGCAATAATAGCATTTAACATGATTTTTGAATTGCTACTGAACCACACTAACACAATTATCTATAGTTGTGGCCAAAAGCTTTGAGAATGACACAAATATTAGTTTTCACAAAGTCTACTGCCTCAGTTTGTATGATGGCAATTTGCATATAATCCAGAATGTTATGAAGAGTGATCAGATTAATTGCAATTAATTGCAAAGTCCCTATTTGTCATGCAAATGAACTGAATCCACAAAAAAACATTTCCACTGCATTTCAGCCCTGCCACAAAAGGACCAACTGACAGCATGTCAGTAATTCTCTCGTTAACACAGGTGTGAGTGTTGACGAGGACACGGCTGGAGATCACTCTGTCATGCTGATTAACAGACTGGAAGCTTCAAAAGGAGGGTGGTGCTTGGAATCATTGTTCTTCCTCTGTCAACCATGGTTACCTGCAAGGAAACACATGCTGTCATCCTTGCTTTGCACAAAAAGGGCTTCACAGGCAAGGATATTGCTGCCAGTAAGGTTGCACCTAAATCAACCATTTATAGGATCATCAAGAACTTCAAGGAGAGCTGTTCAATTGTTGTGAAGAATGCTTCAGGGTGCCCAAGAAAGTCCAGCAAGCGCCAGGACTATCTCCGAAAGTTGATTCAGCTGCAGGATCGGGGCAACACCAGTACAGAGCTTGCTCAGGAATGGCAGCAGGCAGGTGTGAGTGCATCTGCATGCAAAGTGTGGCGAAGACTTTGGAGGATGGCCTGGTGTCAAGAACATCAGCAAAGAAGCCACTTCTCTCCAGGAAAAACATCAGGGACAGACTGATATTCTGCTCAATTTACAGGGATTGGACTGCTGAGGACTGGGGTAAAGTAATTTCCCCGATGAATCCCCTTTCCGATTGTTTGGGGCATCCGGAAAAAAGCTTGTCTGGAGAAGACAAGGTGAGCACTACCATCAGTCCTGTGTCATGCCAACAGTAAAGCATCCTGAGACCATTCATGTGTGGGGTTGCTTCTCAGCCAAGGGAGTGGGCTCACTCACAATTTTGCCTAAGAACACCGCCATGAATAAAGAATGTCACCAACACATCCTCTGAGAACAACTTCTCCCAACCATCCAGGAGCAGTTTGGTGACGAACAATGCATTTTCCAGCATGATGGAGCACCTTGCCATAAGGCAAAAGTGATAACTAAGTGGCTCGGGGTACAAAACATCAATACTTTTTGGTCCATGGCCAGGAAACTCCCCAGAACTTAATCTAATTGAGAACTTGTGGTCAATCCTCAAGAGGTGGGTGGACAAACAGAAACCCACAAATTCTGACAAACTCCAACCATTGATTATGCAAGAATGGGCTGCCATCAGTCAGGATGTGGCCCAGAAGTTAATTGACTGCATGCCAGGGTGAATTGCAGAGGTCTTGAAAAAGAAGGATCAACAATGGAAGTATTGACTCTTTTCATCAACTTCATGTAATTGTCAATAAAAGCCTTTGACACTTATGAAATGCTTGTAATTATACTTCAGTATTCCATAGTAACATCTGACAGAAATATCTAAAGACACTGAAGCAGCAAACGTTGTGGAAATGAATATCTGTGCCATTCTCAAAACTTTTGGCCACGACTGTATAAGGTCCCTCAATCGAGCAGTGAATTTCAAACATAGATTCAACCACAAAGATCAGGGAGGTTTTCCAATGCCTTGCAAAGAAAGGGACCTATTTGTGGATGGGTAAAAAAAGAAGCAAACATTGAATATACTTTTGAGCATGGGGAAGTTACTAATTACACTTTTGATCAACAACATTGTAGTCACTCAACATTACTAAGCTAATTGACATAGTGAAAAGAAGGAAGCGTACATAGAAAAACAATATTCCAAAACATGCATCCTGTTTGCAACAAGACACTAAAGTAATACCTAAATAAATGTGACAAAGCAATTGACTATTTGTCCTGAGTACAAAGTGTTACTTTTGTGGCAAATCCAATCCAACACATTACTGAGTACCACTCTTCATATTTTTAAGCATAGTGGTGGCTGCATCATGTTATGGGTATGCTTGTAATCATTAAGAACTGGGGAGTTTTTCAGGATAACAAAACACGTAAATGAGCTAAGCACAGGCAAAATCCTAGAGGAAAACCTGGTTCAGTCTGATTTCCACCTTTCAGTAGGACAATAACCTAAAACACAAGGGCAAATCTACACTTGAGTTGCTTACCAAGAAGACTGTGAATGTTCCTGAGTCGCCTAGTTACAGTTCTGACTTAAATCTCCTTGGCGATATACAGTTGAAGTCAGAAGTTTACATACACCTTAACCAAATACATTTAAACTCAGTTTTTCACAATTCCTGACATTTAAACCTAGTAATAATTGCAAGGCTTAGGTCAGTTAGGATCATCACTTTATTTTAAGAATGTGAAATGTCAGAATAATAGAAGAGAGAATGATTTATTTCAGCTTTTATTTCTTTCATCACATTCCCAGTGGTCAGAAGTTTACATACACTCAATTAGTATTTGGTAGCATTGCCTTTAAATAGTTTAACTTGGGTCAAAAGTTTTGGCTAGCCTCCACAAGCTTCCCACAATAAGTTGGGTGAATTTTGGCCCATTCCTCCTGACAGAGCTGGTGTAACTGAGTCAGGTTTGTAGGCCTACTTGCTCGCACATGTTTTTTCAGTTCTGCCCAAACATTTTCTATAGGATTCAGGTCAGGGCTTTGTGATGGTCACTCCAATACCTTTACTTTGTTGTCCTTAAGCCATTTTGCCACAACTTTGGAAGTATGCTTGGCGTCATAGTACATTTGAAAGACCCATTTGCGATCAAGCCTTAACTTCCTGACAGATGTCTTCAGATGTTGCTTCAATATATCCAGAATTTTCCTTTCTCATGATGCCATCTATTTGGTGAAGTGCACCAGTCTCTCCTGCAGCAAGGCACCCCCACAACATGATGCTGCCACCCCCGTGATTCACTGTTGGGATGGTGTTCTTCGGCTTGCAAGCATCCCCCTTTTCCCTCCAAACATAACGATGGTCATTATGGCCAAACAGCTCTATTTTTGTTTCATCAGACCAGAGATTTCTCCAAAAAGTACAATCTTTGTCCCCATGGGCAGTTGCAAACCGTAGTCTGGCTTTTTTATGGTGGTTTTGGAGCAGTGGCTTCTTCCTTGCTGAGCGGCCTTTCAGGTTGTGTCGATATAGGACTCGTTTTACTGTGGATATAGATACTTTTGTACCTGTTTCCTCCAGCATCTTCACAAGGTCCTTTGGTGTTGTTCTGGGATTGATTTGCACTTTTCATACCATAGCACGTTCATCTCTAGGAGACAGAACGTGTCTCCTTCCTGAGCGGTATGATGGCTCTGTTGTCCCATGGTGTTTATACTTGTGTACTATTGTTTGTACAGATGAACGCGGTACCTTCAGGCATTTGGAAATTGCTCCCAAGGATGAACCAGACTTGTGGAGGTCTACAATTTTTTTTCTGAGGACTTGGCTGATTCTTTTTGATTTTCCCATGATGTCAAGCAAAGAGGCACTGAGTTTGAAGGTAGGCCTTGAAATACATCCACAGGTTCACTTCCAATTGACACAAATGATGTCAATTAGCCTATCAGAAGCTTCTAAAGCATGACATAATTTTCTGGAATTTTCCAAGGCACTTTGTGTATGTAAACTCATGCATGAAGTAGATGTCCAAACCGACTTGCCAAAACTATAGTTTAACAAATAATTTGTGGAGTGGTTGAAAAATTAATTTTAATGACTCCGACCTAAGTGTATGTAAACGTCCGACTTCAACTGTATGGCAAGACCTGACAATGGTTTGTTTAGCAATGATCAGTGACTAATTAGACAGAGCTTGAAGAAATTTGGAAAGAATAATGGACAAATGTTTCACAATCCAGGTGTTGAAATCTCTTAGAGACTTACCCAGAAAGACTCACAGCTGTAATTGCTACCAAAGGAGGTGCGTCTACAAAGTATTGACTCAGGGGTGTGAATAATTATGTAAAATAAATTTTTCTGTATTTAATATTCAATAAGTTTGCTAAAATGTCTAAAAACATGTTTTCACATTGTCAATGTGGGTTATTGTGTGTAGATGGGTGAAGAAAAAAATATTGAATCCATATTGAATTCAGGCTGTAACACAACGAAATATGAACAAAGTCAAAGGGTATGAACACTTTCTGATGGGACTGTATATGTGTTTAGGCTACATGGTATATTGTATATGTGTGTCAGGGAGATCACTGCTTTCTGCTCCACATGTGCAATTCGATTCTGCAGGTGCCTCTGGGATGGCCATTGATCTCTCCCCTGCAGGCAGCAGTCCTCTGTGCTATGGGGGAGGGGGAGGCTGAGATCTGATTGACTATATTGATTTTACCTTAGGCCCATCAGGAGAGGATGGACACATTTGATTAACAAGTAATCCCTGTGGTTAATGGACTACATAGGTCGGACATCTACACTCCTCTATTCCACACACATGCTGTAGATGTAGGAAATATAGTTTCGCTGCTGCCCTCACAGTCCAACCAAGGTGTATGTGTAACGAACTGAAGTGGTTTAGACAACCCAACCTCCAGCTGAAAATGAGTACATGGCACGTTTTTGCAGACACGAGATAACGTCCAGTCTGCATGTTTTATCTAAACTCAGCAAAAAAATAAATGTCCCCTTTTCAGGACACTGTCTTTCAAAGATAATTCGTAAAAATCCAAATAACTTCACAGATCTTCATTGTAAAGGGTTTAAACACTGTTTCCCATGCTTGTTCAATAAACCATAAACAATTCATGGACATGCACCAGTGGAACGGTCGTTAAGACACTAACAGCTTACTGACGGAAGGCAATTAAGGTCACAGTTACGAAAACTTAGGACACCAAAGAGGCCTTTCTACTGACTCTGAAAAACACCAAAAGAAATATGCCCAGACTCCCTGCTCATCTGCGTGAACATGCCTTAGGCATGCTGCAAGGAGGAATGAGGATCGCAGATGTGGCCAGGGAAATAAATGGCAATGTCCATACTGTGAGATGCCTAAGAAAGTGCTACAGGGAGACAGGTCGGACAGCTGATTGTCCTCGCAGTGGCAGACCACATGTAACAACACCTGCACAGGATCGGTACATCCGAACATTACACCTGCGGGACAGGTACAGGATGGCAACAACAGCTGCCCGAGTTACACCAGGAAAGCACAATCCCTCCATCAGTGGCAGGACTGAGGGCTTGTAGGCCTATTGTAAGGCAGGTCCTCACCAGACATCACCGGCACCAACCTTGCCTATGGGCACAAACCCACCGTCCGGGGCCAGACAAGGCTGGCAAAAGGTGTTCTCACTGACAAGTTGTGGTTTTGTCTCACCAGGGGTGATGGTCGGATTCACATTTATCGTCAAAGGAATGAGCATTACACCGAGGCCTGTACTCTGGAGTGGGATCGATTTGGAGGTGGAGGGTCCGTCATGGTCTGGGACGGTGTGTCACAGCATCATCGAACTGAGCTTGCTGTCATTGCAGGCAATCGCAACGCTGTGCTACAGGGAAGACATCCTCCTCCCTCATGTTGTACCCTTCCTGCAAGCTCATCCTGACATGACCCTCCAGCATGACACTGCCACCAGCCAATCTGCTTGTTCTGTGCATGATTTCCTGCAAGAAAGGAATGTCAGTGTTCTACCATGGCCAGCGAAGAGCCCGGATCTCAATTCCATTGAGGGCTATGGCCATTCCCTCCAGAAATGTCCGGGAACTTGCAGGTGCCGTGGTGGACGAGTAGGGTAACATCTCACAGCAAGAACTGGCAAATCTGGTGCAGTCCATCAGGAGGAGATGCACTGCAGTAGTTGGTATTCATAGTAGATACAGATGTAGGATCTTAATTTGAGCCAGTTTGCTACAACAGGAAAATAATCTGGCAGCCACAGCAAATGTGAATTATTACGTGGATTATAATTTTTCGTTAAGGCAAATAAATTCTGAAATTTCACTGTGTAAATCACAAACTTTAGAATGCTTTTTAAAACTCAAATACACTACACGTTTGCATTCCCTGCTGTGCAGGAAAATTCTCAACAACAAAAGAGTTACAAATTAAGATCCTACATCTGTAGACAGGTTGCTTTAGTATTTGTCTGTGGATAGAGAGAGGTGTTGTCCTTCTGTCTGACATTCACTTCCTTCTGACTGTAGTACTGCACTGCCTGGGGCGGCCACAAAACAAACACATAGAATGAAAAGGCATCATTATCATCCTCTGGGCAAGAAAAACTCATTTAATTTAATGTGTGCTATGTGGGGGTGTATTTATGTAGCTATGAGTGTGGCAGAATACAGATGGATGACAACAATGCATAAGGAATTCCAATTTCATCTTGGCTCAGAGATGTATGTGAGCGTGTGTCTGTCTGGTTGTATTTGTGTGTGTGTGTGTGGTGTGTGGTGTGTGTGGTGTGTGTGTGTGTTTTTGTGTGTGTGTGTGTGTGTGTGTGTGTGTGTGTGTGTGTGTGTGTGTGTGTGTGTGTGTGTGTGTGTGTGTGTGTGTGTGTGTGTGTGTGTGTGTGTGTGTGTGTGTGTGTGTGTGTGTGGCCTTCTAGAGATGGATGATATTACTGGGGAAATATAATTTAGATTCAGTCCAGCTCTCCATGTGCATTTGGATACATGTTCCACAGGCAACACGAATAGCATGACTGAAGAGAATGTCTTGTGGATACGATTTAAATGTGTGTGTACATGTGTGTGTACATGTGTGCGTGCTCTTAAAACCTCTTTAGGGGATGTGAGACTCTACCGTCCCACCTGGTCAACATCCAGTGAAATTGCAGATCGCCAAATTCAAAAACAGAAATACCCATTATAAAAATTCATGAAACATACAAGTGTTATACATCTTTTTAAAGATTAACTTCTTGTTAATCCAACCACGGTGTCAGATTTCAAAAATACTTTACGGTGAAAGCTAACCATGCGATTATCTGAGAACAGCGGCCAGCAACAACATGCATTGTTGTCATGCGATGGACTCATGTCTGGAAATTTCCACTGTCTTCTCATTGAAAGTGGTGTTGCTCCCTCATTTTTCAGAGTAAAAGCCTGAAACAATGCCTAAAGACTGGGCACAAGTAGGCGCAGACATAGGGCTCGTGAACTAGTTCTTAAGTCTTTGTATGGTGGATAGGCTTTCAATGGAAAAACAGGTATTTCAAAATAATAGCACTTCCTGGATGGATTTTCCTCAGGTTTTCGCATGCCATATCAGTTCTGTTATACTCACAGACATTATTTTAACAGTTTTGGAAACTTTAGAGCGTTTTCTATCCAAATCGACCAATTATATCGATATCCTAGCTTCTGGACTTGAGTAGCAGGCAGTTTACTTTGAGGAAAGCTTTTCATCCAAAATTTGAAATGCTGCCCCATACCCTAGTAAGGATTTAAGATGGAAGACATGGAGCAATTTAATTTTTTCTACCTGTATGTGTGCATAATTTTGTGTGGTGCTTTGCTTGCAAGTTGGAAAATGCTCCATAAAAGTGATAGTGATAGTTAGTGATCCCTTCCCGCGCCAATTCCGTTAGCGGGATCGATTTGATAACATCCAGTGAAATTTCAGAGCGCCAAATTCAAACTACAGAAATATTAATATTCACAAAAATAAAGCTTAACTTCTTGTTAATCCAGCCGCAGTGGCAGATTTCAAAAAGGCTTTACGGCAAAAGCAGACCATGCGATTATCTGAGGACAGCATCCCGCATACAAACACATGAAAATAATTTTCAACCAGGCAGGTGGCGACACAAAAGTCAGAAATAACGATATAATAAATGCCTTACCTTTGAAGATCTTCTTCTGTTAGCACTCCAAAATGTCCCAGAAACATCACAAATGGTCCTTTTGTTCGATAATGTCCTTCTTTATATCCCCAAAATGTCCATTTATTTTGCGCGTTTGATTCTGAAATAGACCGGTTCCAACTCGCCCAACATGACTACAAAGTATCTAATCCAACCTAAGGTACCCTAAAACGTAAATAATCAATCAAATTTAATACGGGATGAACTGTTTCCAATACCGGATAAAAACTACGTCAAGCCCATTCCAGTTCAATGCGCACCAAACAGTGGAATCCATCTGGAGTGACACTTACAAAGAACATTAATTAAGAATTTAATGTGTGCTATGTGGGGGTGTATTTATGTAGCTATGAGTGTGGCAGAATACAGATGGATGACAACAATGCATAAGGAATTCCAATTTCATCTTGGCTCAGAGATGTATGTGAGCGTGTGTCTGTCTGGTTGTATTTGTGTGTGTGTGTGTGGTGTGTGGTGTGTGTGGTGTGTGTGTGTGTTTTTGTGTGTGTGTGTGTGTGTGTGTGTGTGTGTGTGTGTGTGTGTGTGTGTGTGTGTGTGTGTGTGTGTGTGTGTGTGTGTGTGTGTGTGGCCTTCTAGAGATGGATGATATTACTGGGGAAATATAATTTAGATTCAGTCCAGCTCTCCATGTGCATTTGGATACATGTTCCACAGGCAACACGAATAACATGACTGAAGAGAATGTCTTGTGGATACGATTTAAATGTGTGTGTACATGTGTGTGTACATGTGTGCGTGCTCTTAAAACCTCTCTAGGGGATGTGAGACTCTACCGTCCCACCTGGTCAACATCCAGTGAAATTGCAGATCGCCAAATTCAAAAACAGAAATACCCATTATAAAAATTCATGAAACATACAAGTGTTATACATCTTTTTAAAGATTAACTTCTTGTTAATCCAACCACGGTGTCAGATTTCAAAAATACTTTACGGTGAAAGCTAACCATGCGATTATCTGAGAACAGCGGCCAGCAGACAAATCATTACAAACAGTAACCAGCCAAGGAGACGAGTAACAAAAGTCAGAAATAGCAATAAAATGAATCACTTACCTTTGATGATCTTCATATGGTTACACTCACAAAACTCCCAGTTACCCAATAAATGTTTGTTTTGTTCGATCAAGTCCCTCTTTACATCCTAAAACCTTTGTTTTGTTAGCGCCTTTTGTTCAGTAATCCACTATCTCAAATAACATCGGGTGAAATTGCAGAGAGTGAAACTAAACAAAACAGAAATTCTCATAATAAACATACATAAAATATACAAATGTTATACACCAGGTTAAAGATAAACTTCTTGTTAACCCAACCGTTGTGTCAGATTTCAAAAAGGCTTTGCGGCGAAAGCAAACCATGCGATTATCTGAGGACAGCGCCCAGCAGACAAATCATTACAAACAGTCACGAATTCCACTCACCCTGTTCGGGCAGTGCTCGGCGGTCGTCGTTGCTGGCCTACTAGCTGCCACCAATCCATTTTTCCTTTTTGTTTATGTAGTCTGGTTTTTCTCTACACTTGTGTCCTATTAGTTTAATTCGTGGGTTTATTAACCTCCGCTGCCTGCTATTCTTTTCCTCCTCAGGTTGTTTTTGTCATAAATAATCGATCAAATTTCGTCAATAGGAAAAACAAGAAAGGCGCGCTCCCAGTCATGCGATGGACTCATGTCTGGAAATTTCCACTGTCTTCTCATTGAAAGTGGTGTTGCTCCCTCATTTTTCAGAGTAAAAGCCTGAAACAATGCCTAAAGACTGGGCACAAGTAGGCGCAGACATAGGGCTCGTGAACTAGTTCATAAGTCTTTGTATGGTGGATAGGCTTTCAATGGAAAAACAGGTATTTCAAAATAATAGCACTTCCTGGATGGATTTTCCTCAGGTTTTCGCATGCCATATCAGTTCTGTTATACTCACAGACATTATTTTAACAGTTTTGGAAACTTTAGAGCGTTTTCTATCCAAATCGACCAATTATATCGATATCCTAGCTTCTGGACTTGAGTAGCAGGCAGTTTACTTTGAGGAAAGCTTTTCATCCAAAATTTGAAATGCTGCCCCATACCCTAGTAAGGATTTAAGATGGAAGACATGGAGCAATTTCATTTTTTCTACCTGTATGTGTGCATAATTTTGTGTGGTGCTTTGCTTGCAAGTTGGAAAATGCTCCATAAAAGTGATAGTGATAGTTAGTGATCCCTTCCCGCGCCAATTCCGTTAGCGGGATCGATTTGATAACATCCAGTGAAATTTCAGAGCGCCAAATTCAAACTACAGAAATATTAATATTCACAAAAATAAAGCTTAACTTCTTGTTAATCCAGCCGCAGTGGCAGATTTCAAAAAGGCTTTACGGCAAAAGCAGACCATGCGATTATCTGAGGACAGCATCCCGCATACAAACACATGAAAATAATTTTCAACCAGGCAGGTGGCGACACAAAAGTCAGAAATAACGATATAATAAATGCCTTACCTTTGAAGATCTTCTTCTGTTAGCACTCCAAAATGTCCCAGAAACATCACAAATGGTCCTTTTGTTCGATAATGTCCTTCTTTATATCCCCAAAATGTCCATTTATTTTGCGCGTTTGATTCTGAAATAGACCGGTTCCAACACGGCCAACATGACTACAAAGTATCTAATCCAACCTAAGGTACCCTAAAACGTAAATAATCAATCAAATTTAATACGGGATGAACTGTTTCCAATAGCGGATAAAAAAACTACGTCAAGCCCATTTCAGTTCATGCGCACCAAACAGTGGAATCCATCTGGAGTAACACTTACAAAGAACAGCCGTACTTCTTAATTTCTCAAAAGAAAAACATCAACCAATTTCTAAAGACTGTTGACATCTAGTGGAAGCAATATGAACTGCATCCAAGTTCCTATTAAATAGGGCTTTCTATAGAAAAACAATGGGAAATACTATGACCTCAATTTCTTTTCCCCCTCGATGGTTTGTCCTCGGGGTTTCGCCTGCCAAATCAGTTCTGTTATGCTCACAGACATTATTTTAACAGTTTTAGAAACTTTATAGTGTTTTCTATCCAAACCTATCAAATCTACTATTATATGCATATCCTAGCTTCTGGGCCTGAGTAACAGGCAGTTTACCTTGGGCACGCTTTTCATCCGGACGTGAAAATACTGCCCCCCATCCCTAAGAAGTTTTAAAGGAAAACTGCACCCAAAAACAATATTTTGGTATTTGTTTTGTCCTTTGCTGACATAGTCCCAAAATGTTTTGCTTTCAAAATACAGAAATCATCCTTGTATGATGCATTTTGCATCATATGACACAAAAGGCAGCATCATATGATCAAAATGCATCATACCGTGATTTTACCTTAGTGTTCCACCATTACTTTTCAGTAATGCTCTTTTGACCGGCTGCACAAGTTGCCTATGGCAACCCAGCGGAAATATTATAATATTAATATTATAAAAAGAAGTACAGGGGTTTTAACAAGTGTGATGAATTCGTCTGTCTGTCTGTCTGTCTGAGAGAGAGAGAGAGAGAGAGAGAGAGAGGTTACATTCTGTATTAACTTGGAGACAGAGCTGGAGTCATGGTAATATAATTATGCTTAACAGTAAATAGACAGGCACTCGTGGTTTATGGAGAAATATGATATATTAAGGGATGTCGATTCACCTAGAATTCCCTGTAACGAACTCATCTTCCGATGAAGTTCGGAAGTTAGACTGACTCATGTACTGTATATAAACAAAATTCTTGAACTAAGTAATAAGAATTTTCCCTTCGATTTTTAAGCTACAATATCACAAAGTGTAACTTGGTCTGGGTAGAATCCCTTCCTTGATCTCAGATAGTCACACAGAATGTGTCCTAAATAGCACCATGTTTTCTTTACAGGGCTGTAGATGGTCTATGGGCCCTGGTCAAAAGTAGTGCACTAGATAGAGAATAGAGTACCATTTGGGATGGAACCACAGTGAAGCTCTGCAGATACAGTAAGCTGCTCCCCTATCCCAAACCAGGCCAGAGCACTCATATTGAGTTGTTTCTGCATGAGGCAGGAAATAAATGAGGAATAAACTGAGTGCTTACTTTGATGTACTTTGAAACAGTGTATAACTGAACTCCAGAGCGCTGCACTGGAATCATGAGCTGCATTCAAATCACCACCTAACTGAAATGAGGAGTCATTTTTTACTTTCAGGAACAAATCAGGTTTTCCTCAGGACCAACTTTCATTAACAACCAAGGTCAGGGATGGACAACTTTGACGGGGTCACAAAAAAGTGGAATTCATCATGAGGGGCTGCAGCAGTCACTGGACGAAAAGGAAATCAAGTCTCAACTCCAATTCCCTGCCGTACTATGGGAATGGAAGGGAACACAGAGAAGCGCCAATGAAGCCATAAACAGGAAAACTTTCCGGTTGAAAGAGAGTGGCAGAAGCAGAAAAAAATTATAACAACACTAGGCTACACACAGTGATGCCCAAGACCAGCATATCGTACATTGAGACTATATTCCTTCCCCCTCCCCAATACAACTTAGACTATTTTTCCCCAAGTAACTGTTCTTCTCACTGCCAATGAGATACATGGACACTGATAGGACAATATAAAATAGGATTTATAGCATTTAAGTCCATCATTGATCTGTGGGGGGGCAAGAGGGTGTATGTGTGTCGGTGTATATGAACCGGAGAATGAGAGAGGGTGTATGTGTGTTGGTGTATATGAACCGGAGAATGAGAGAGGGTGTATGTGTGTTGGTGTATATGAACCGGAGAATGAGAGAGGGTGTATGTGTGTTGGTGTATATGAACCGGAGAATGAGAGAGGGTGTATGTGTGTTGGTGTATATGAACCGGAGAATGAGAGAGGGTGTATGTGTGTCGGTGTATATGAACCGGAGAATGAGAGAGGGTGTATGTGTGTCGGTGTATATGAACCGGAGAATGAGAGAGGGTGTATGTGTGTTGTGTATATGAACCAGAGAATGAGAGAGGGTGTATGTGTGTTGGTGTATATGAACCAGAGAATGAGAGAGGGTGTATGTGTGTTGGTGTATATGAACCGGAGAATGAGAGAGGGTGTATGTGTGTTGGTGTATATGAACCGGAGAATGAGAGAGGGTGTATGTGTGTTGGTGTATATGAACCGGAGAATGAGAGAGGGTGTATGTTTTTTTTTACCTTTATTTAACTCGGCAAGTCAGTTAAGAAAAATATATTATTTTCAATGACGGCCCAGGGTGGGTTAACTGCCTTGTTCAGGAGCAGAATGACAGATCTGTACCTTGTCAGCTCGGGGATTCAAACTTGCAACCTTATGGTTACTAGCCCAATGCTTCAACCACTAGGCTACCCTGCCGCCCCTGTGTGGATATGCGTTGGTGTATATGAAGGGGAGGGTGAGAGAAGGTGTACAGTATGTGTGGATATGCGTCAGTGTATATGAAGGGGAGGGTGAGAGAGGGTGTACAGTATGTGTGGATATGCGTCAGTGTATATGAAGGGGAGGGTGAGAGAGGGTGTACAGTATGTGTGGATATGCGTCTGTGTATATGAAGGGGAGGGTGAGAGAGGGTGTACAGTATGTGTGGATATGCGTCTGTGTATATGAAGGGGAGGGTGAGAGAGGGTGTACAGTATGTGTGGATATGCGTCTGTGTATATGAAGGGGAGGGTGAGAGAGGGTGTACAGTATGTGTGGATATGCGTCTGTGTATATGAAGGGGAGGGTGAGAGAGGGTGTACAGTATGTGTGGATATGCGTCTGTGTATATGAAGGGGAGGGTGAGAGAGGGTGTACAGTATGTGTGGATATGCGTTGGTGTATATGAAGTGGAGAATGATAGAGGGTGTACAGTATGTGTTCGATATGCGTCAGTGTATATGAAGGGGAGGGTGAGAGAGGGTGTGTGTGTGGATATGTGTTGGTGCATATGAAGGGGAGACTGAGAGAGTGTATGTGTGGTGTATGTGTTGGTGTATATGAAGGGGAGAGTGAGAGAGGGTGTGTGTGTGGATATGTGTTGGTGCCTATGAAGGGGAGACTGAGAGAGTGTATGTGTGGTGTATGTGTTGGTGTATATGAAGGGGAGAGTGAGAGAGGGTGAATGTGGATGTGTATGGGAGGGGGGAAAGATGGAGGTTTGGTATTACCTGTGCCTGGGTGGGTAAATGTTATGGGATTTATATGAATAATGACTAAATGATGTATACATTTAACGTAGAAATACAGTGCCTTGCGAAAGTATTCGGCCCCCTTGAACTTTGCGACCTTTTGCCACATTTCAGGCTTCAAACATAAAGATATAAAACTGTATTTTTTTGTGAAGAATCAACAACAAGTGGGACACAATCATGAAGTGGAACGACATTTATTGGATATTTCAAACCTTTTTAACAAATCAAAAACTGAAAAATTGGGCGTGCAAAATTATTCAGCCCCTTTACTTTCAGTGCAGCAAACTCTCTCCAGAAGTTCAGTGAGGATCTCTGAATGATCCAATGTTGACCTAAATGACTAATGATGATAAATACAATCCACCTGTGTGTAATCAAGTCTCCGTATAAATGCACCTGCACTGTGATAGTCTCAGAGGTCCGTTAAAAGCGCAGAGAGCATCATGAAGAACAAGGAACACACCAGGCAGGTCCGAGATACTGTTGTGAAGAAGTTTAAAGCCGGATTTGGATACAAAAAGATTTCCCAAGCTTTAAACATCCCAAGGAGCACTGTGCAAGCGATAATATTGAAATGGAAGGAGTATCAGACCACTGCAAATCTACCAAGACCTGGCCGTCCTTCTAAACTTTCAGCTCATACAAGGAGAAGACTGATCAGAGATGCAGCCAAGAGGCCCATGATCACTCTGGATGAACTGCAGAGATCTACAGCTGAGGTGGGAGACTCTGTCCATAGGACAACAATCAGTTGTATATTGCACAAATCTGGCCTTTATGGAAGAGTGGCAAGAAGAAAGCCATTTCTTAAAGATATCCATAAAAAGTGTCATTTAAAGTTTGCCACAAGCCACCTGGGAGACACACCAAACATGTGGAAGAAGGTGCTCTGGTCAGATAAAATCAAAATTGAACTTTTTGGCAACAATGCAAAACGTTATGTTTGGCGTAAAAGCAACACAGCTGAACACACCATCCCCACTGTCAAACATGGTGGTGGCAGCATCATGGTTTGGGCCTGCTTTTCTTCAGCAGGGACAGGGAAGATGGTTAAAATTGATGGGAAGATGGATGGAGCCAAATACAGGACCATTCTGGAAGAAAACCTGATGGAGTCTGCAAAAGACCTGAGACTGGGAAGGAGATTTGTCTTCCAACAAGACAATGATCCAAAACATAAAGCAAAATCTACAATGGAATGGTTCAAAAATAAACATATCCAGGTGTTAGAATGACCAAGTCAAAGTCCAGACCTGAATCCAATCGAGAATCTGTGGAAAGAACTGAAAACTGCTGTTCACAAATGCTCTCCATCCAACCTCACTGAGCTCGAGCTGTTTTGCAGGGAGGAATGGGAAAACATTTCAGTCTCTCGATGTGCAAAACTGATAGAGACATACCTCAAAAACATTATACATTTTATAACTAATTTCATGTAATTCCTTTAGCCTTGGGGTGGAGACAAAAATTCACAGTTTTGCAGCTAATTTCCTGCAATTCTACACATTTGCGATAGGTTCGAAGCAAATGTTTGTAGTTTTTAATATGATAACTGATGATCAATGGGCCCCACCCTGGTTGGTAATTCAACCATGCTTACTACAAGTTTTGATAGCTGGCCGAGTGACCAATAAAAAAAATGCAATAATAATACTAATTTAAATCATGTAAGCTATGGTTTAGTAATTGTGTGATGTATGCATAGAGCAGTGGGAATATAACAGCCTAACAAAACCAATTTCATCCCCACCCCTGATCACAACTGATTGAGAAAGCTATTTGTTTGTAGTGCATTATCTTGTGTGTCTAAGTAGCAGGCTGGCATTGTATAAAGGCAAGAAGGGGGAGCACTGCCACAACTACAATGTTCGTAAAGCCAGCACATGCAATAGAAAACACATAGGGAATGTAATGACTTTGAAACCCATCACATGGAACACATACTGTACTAAATGAGCAGTATGGACAGCAACCAAGACTTCACCAAGCAAGACTGCAAAAAATGTCCAAACCAGTAAGCAACATAAACAGCACCTGATATTACACCAACACTTTAAATGGAACACATTCAGTTCTATGATAAGAGCCGTCTGTGTCTGTGTCCTGTGCTATGCAGGAGTAATTAAGAGATCTGAGAATCTGGCAACCCAATGGGTTGAGCAGGAAATGCAGGCAGAGTGGCAGAGCTCAGAGCTCATGGGCCATGATTAATAAATGTGCATATCTGGCAACGCAGGGGGGTTGTAAGTCCATAGGCAAAGAAAGAGCAGCTCTCGCCTCTAAATGATAGAGATGTCTCCCAACCACAGACACAGATATGTAATCAGTTTTGACACAAAGTCAAGAGAGAGAGAGAGAAGGAGAGAGAGAGCCAGCATCACCGAACCACTCTCTCTCTCTCTCTCTCTCTCTCTCGCTCTCTCTCTCTCTCTCTCTCTCTCGCTCTCTCTCGCTCTCTCTCTCTCTCTCTCTCTCTCTCTCTCTCTCTCTCTCTCTCTCTCTCTCTCTCTCTCTCTCTCTCTCTCTCTCTCTCACATACACATCTACTTTATTTCCTCTATTTATCCCCCTCTTTCTCTGTTTATGCCTCTGTCTATTCTAGTCTTTCTTTCTCTTTCTCATTCTCTCGTTTTCTATCTGTGTCTGTTTCTCTCTCTATATTTTTGTTTGTTTTCTGCATTATTCTATTCTGACCTACATACCCCCATCTCATCAATATTGCATATATCTGGATGATTATGCAGTGATCTGTATGTGAGGGAGGCCCCCTGGCTTCTCACTGCTACTCACTTCCTGGATGCTGGTTAACAAACACACAGAAATAGATAGATGCGTGCACACACACACACACACACACACACACACACATACACACACACAGTACGTCATCCATACAAAGACACACACAGATCCCTGTTCAAACACAAATGATAAATGTTCGCGGACAAACAGAATGGTCTGGAGAAATGGTCTTAAGCATGTCTAGCAAAGAGGAGATCAAATGTATGGATAGAAAAATAGTAAAATGGAAGGGGAGTGGAGTGGAATGGATCGTCACGAGGGGATACAGAGTGAGAGAGAGAGTGAGAGAAAGAGAGAGAGAGAGTGAGTGAAGGTGCAAGCTTCAGTTACCAAACAGCATGTTAAGCTGCTACTCTAACACCAGTCAGATGGGTTATAGTCCTTCATAAATGACCAAATTATCCCAACACAGAGACCATTTATGACAGTAGTGGCCACATAATGGCCATTCAGAGGATTAGAGGGGAGGCTTTGGGCTGCTTTTCTAGGTCTGTGTTGGTGTTTGTGTGACTGCCAGTGAACATGACTGGCTCTGCTTTTTTTATGACAAAGAAAAGTATTTATGACAATGTGTGTGTCTGTGCTTCTTCTTTGTGTGTTTGTGTGTGTGTGTGTGTGTGTGTGTGTGTGTGTGTGTGTGTGTGTGTGTGTGTGTGTGTGTGTGTGTGTGTGTATGATTCTGTTGGTGAGTGGTTGAGTGCATTAGTATAAATGCCTGCATTAGTTAGAGTAAATCACAGCAGTTAGGCAGTTGAACAGGGCCTGAGGGCTGGCCTACAGACACGACCACCATGGGAAGAGTTTGCTGCTAATGGATGAGTGTGTTAATGACTACCAACCATGTGTGTGATGATTACAAACCATCTGTGTATTAATGACTACCAACCATGTGTGTGTTGATTACAAACTATATGTGTATTAATGACTACCAACCATGTGTGTGTTGATTACAAACCATCTGTGTATTAATGACTACCAACCATGTGTGTGTTGATTACAAACCATCTGTGTATTAATGACTACCAACCATCTGTGTTTTAATGACTACCAACCATCTGTGTATTAATGACTACCAACCATGTGTGTGTTAATGACAACCAACCGTGTGTGTTAATGATTACAAACCATCTGTGTATTAATGACTACCAACCATCTGTGTATTAATGACTACCAACCATGTGTGTTAATGATTACAAACCATCTGTGTATTAATGACTACCAACCATCTGTGTATTAATGACTACCAACCATGTGTGTATTAATGATCACAAATCATCTGTGTATTAATGACTACCAACCATGTGTGTGTTAATGACTACCAAACATGTGTGTTAATGATTACAAACCATCTGTGTATTAATGACTACCAACCATCTGTGTATTAATGACTACCAACCATGTGTGTTAATGATTACAAACCATCTGTGTATTAATGACTACCAACCATGTGTGTATTAATGATTACAAACCATGTGTGTGTTAATGATTACAAACCATATGTGTATTAATGAATACCAACCATGTCTGTATTAGTTATTACAAACCATGTGTGTGTTAATGACTACCAACCATGTGTGTATTAATGATTACAAACCATGTGTGTGTTAATGACTACCAACCATGTGTGTATTAATGATTACAAACCATGTTTGTGTTAATGGCTACCAACCATGTGTGTGTTAATGAATACCAACCATGTGTGTGTTAATTAAGCAATAAGGCCCAAGACAATGTTGTACATGATCAACATACCACGGCTAAGGTCTGTTCTTAGGCACGACACAACCCCTAAGGTGCCTTATTGCTATTATAAACTGGTTACCAACCTAATTAGAGCATTAAAAATAAACGTTTTGTTATATCCCTGGTATACGATCTGATATTCCACAGCTGTCAGACAATCAGCATTCAGGGCTCGAACCACCCAGTTTATAATGACTACTAACCATGTGTAGCCTCAATACCAGTCTTACTTACTCACGCTGCCTTGGGGTACATGTAATATTTTACATTTCATTGTCTGACTTGCGAGACTAAACTTTGTGTTTGTTTGTAAATAAGCCATTTTTGTTCAGCACAGACAACAGCAAGCACCACGCACAGTGAAAGAGAGAAACAGCACCGCTATCATTGTCAATGACTGCTAGAGCGTGTGTGTGTGTGTGTGTGTGTGTGTGTGTGTGTGTGTGTGTGTGTGTGTGTGTGTGTGTGTGTGTGTGTGTGTGTGTGTGTGTGTGTGTGTGTGTAGCTGTGTATGCGTGCATGCGTGTGTGAGAGAGAGCGATAGTGAGTGAGATACATAAATAGAGAGAGAGATGCTTCTGTCTGAGAGTAAATGCCTCTTCCATTTTTAGTGTGACCACAACTCTACAATCAGCCTAGAGCACAACATAACCAGCCTCATGAACATCTCTATCATCAACACCTCTACAAACAGCCCAGAGGATAACATAACCAGCCTCATAAACATCTCTGTCATCAACACCTCTACAAACAGCCCAGAGCACAACATAATCAGCCTCATAAACATCTCTGTCAACAACACTTCTGTCCTATGACCTAGTGAGCTCTCATTTCCCCCAATGTCCTCCACTGTGTAAAAATTCAACAACAACAAGCCTATTAAACTTGCCCAACGGACAGAAAAATAGAGACAACCCAGTGCCAAAAACAAAGACATAAAACACATTCCTCTTTCCCCTTCCTTATTTCATTCATCCTCTCGCCCATGAGTTCTGAATCCCAGCTAAAATGAGAATGATTAGCGGAGTCATTAGGACTGAGACATGAGATGCCCTTCCCCTGTGGGCCCTCTGTCCAGTCCCGTTGTTCAATCCCACTTTTATGGAGCTGGAGCTCTCTCTCTCCCTCTCCCTCTATTTTATTAATATCTCTATCTCCCTCCCTCCCTTTCGCTCTCTCTTCCTCTCTCCATCTTTCTCTCTCTCTCTCTCTCTCTCCATTTCTCTCACTCTCACTCTCTCTCTCTCTCTCTCTCTCTCTCCATTTCTCTCTCTCTCTCTCTGTCACTCTCTCTCTCTCTCTCTCTCTCTCTCTCCCTCTCCCTTTCTGTCTGTCTGTCTGTCTGTCTGTCTGTCTGTCTGTCTGTCTGTCTGTCTGTCTGTCTGTCTGTCTGTCTGTCTGTCTGTCTGTCTGCCACACACACACTTTCTCTCCATCTTTTCTCTCTCTCTTTCCCTCTCTCTTTCTTTCTCTCTTCCTCCCTCTCTCCTCTCTCTCGTACTTTGCCAGCCCTGGATTAATCATGAGCCTAAGTGACGGGTGTCCTCAAAACCAGAGGCACATGAATGGGACGTCTCAGAGACATAAAAGAGCTGAGAATCATATTTTGAATATCTGTCGCTGTATCTCCGTGGAGAGGGCTGCCAAGCTCCGAGAGGTGTTGGTGATGGAGGGTAAAGTAATGGCCGACGGCCCGGGAGGGAGGGACGTGAATTACAAAGGTTCTCTAATTCAAATTCAGATTGCTTTATTGGCATGAAATGAAATGTATAGATATTGCCAAAGCAGTATAATGCTACAGCATTTCAGTAAATACAGTAAAATGCAATGAGGATAATGAAATACAGTTCATTTTAGTAGTAGCAATAACAGTGCATATAATCATGAATACAGGTACAACACTACTGCTGTTGTATTGTGTAATATTCAGTAGATACATTTAATTAAATAAAAATATGATTATGAAAAGAAAGAATGGCAAATAAGTAAACAACAACATGTACATGATGATGGTTCCACTATGTATTACTGTCAGTTATATACAATGTAATTACTTCAAGAAATGAATGGTCATGTCTGGCAGTAATATTTGCGATTTCTCCCTCACCCAGAATAATTACCAGCTTATGTTATTAGTCAATGAACAGAAGTTGGGAGTTGATTGAGATATTTCTGTAACGTTGGGAAGCCAGGAGTCGGGAAGCAATTCTTCAGGGAGTAAATCATTTGAAAAATGAACAAAACATAATAGAAAACAAGAAACACGAACAACGCACAGACATGACACTGAAACAGAAACAATGATGCCTGGGGAAGGAACCAAAGGGAGTGACATAAATAGGGAAGGAACCAAAGGGAGTGACATAAATAGGGAAGGAACCAAAGGGAGTGACATATATAGGGAAGGAACCAAAGGGAGTGACATATATAGGGAAGGAACCAAAGGGAGTGACATAAATAGGGAAGGAACCAAAGGGAGTGACATATATAGGGAAGGTAATCAAGGAGGTGATGGAGTCTAGGTGAGTGTCAATAAGCGCTGGTGCACGTGACGATGGTGATGGGTGTGTGTAATAATCAGCAGTCTGGTGACCTAGAGGACAGAGAGGGAGTATACGTGACAATTTCCTTGCTAAAATCTGATCTTATTTGGGAGTATTTCTCACAGTAGAGGAAAAAGTGCATCTCTGTCTCTGCCTCCCCTGTGGTGCAGTGACCACATAGACGCTCCTCTTTGGGTAGCCATGTCTTTTTGTGTCTCCCTTTTTCTATAGCTCAAAAACATTTTGTATTATTTTTTTAAAATTTGACCCCCTTTTTCTCCCCAATTTCGTGGTACCCAATTGTTAGTAACTACTATCTTGTCTCATCGCTACAACTCCCGTACGGGCTCGGGAGAGACGACGGTCGAAAGCCATGCGTCCTCCAAAACACAACTCAACCAAGCCGCACTGCTTCTTAACACAGCGCGCATCCAACCCGGAAGCCAGCCGCACCAATGTGTTGGAGGAAACACCTTGCACCTGGCAACCTTGGTTAGCATGCACTGCACCCGGCCCGCCACAGGAGTCGCTGGTGCCTACGTATATGGTCTGTCTCAAGAGACATCGAACCCATCACTTAACTCACTCCAAGTCTTCCCCAACTCCGTCAAAGCCTGTAGGTTGTATTATTAATTTCCCATGGAAGTGGTCCCATTATTCAGTTTCTCCTTTCTTCCTCTTCCTCCTCCTCATCTTCCTCCTTTTCCTCCTCAGCTTCCTCTTCCTCCTCTTATTTTATCTTCCTCCTCATCTTCCTCTACTTCACTTTCATAGTCTTTCTCCTCCTTCTCTTCCTCCCCCCTGCTGTGGATTCTTGTCCGTGACACCGACTGTGAAGAGACAGGTCGCTAACTCTATCTTGGTCACTAGCTCACGCTAATCACAACCGTCACCGGTTGAGGTGTTTTAACTCTGGGATAAAAATAATCTGTCCTAATGAATCTCTGTGGTGCCGCAAGGAGATCTCTGCTGTTAATAATGGATCATATCTACACACACACACACACTTAAACGCTTCTCACGTCAATAGACTGTGGCGTAACTGCTCAATAATGGATCATATTAACCAGGCTGGATCTTCGTCACACAGTCGTAAAGGACTGGGGGACGTTGTGGCTAGCTATGACTGTGGTTTTTAATAATGCATCATGTCTAGGCACCCTGTAACAGTGGGATTAGTCTTGGACCGGTTGCTAGACTAAAGTGGACTGGAGAGCATTAACAAACACTGTAAAGCAATTGGGACATCCTCTTAGTGCACATTGATCTACCATCACTTACAGAATCATCATTTCAACACTTCATAATCACATTCTGATCCAGTACAGTATACTGTAGGCCACACACACACACACACACACACACACACACCCACACACCACACCACTCATACAACATAATGGAAGCAAAATTGGTAATGTCTATTTTCTGTTATTCAAGTCCCATGACAGTGAGAGGTCCATTTAATGTGTTCAGTATATCTAGACTGTAGGGATTGACTGACTGTATTGTATTGCTGATTTTAAGAGAATGATAGTGGAGCAGCTCAACCACTCTGAACAGACAGTGGGGGCATCACAAATGGCACCCTATTCCCTATATAGAGCACAACTTTTGACAACAGCCATATGGGCCCTTGTCAAATGTAGTGCACTACAGGGAATAGGGTGCCATTTGGTATGCCGGCAGAAATGTTCTGCTGGTTGTGAACAATAATATATTTTAGGCTGCAGTTTATTCAAGGGTTTTCCCATTAACCTCTTAGCTAATTTGAGGGCACCATCTGTAGCTAGAGTTTCAGTTCAAAATCACACCAGTAAAAATAAACATTTTGTCCACAAGTCAATAGAGGGTTAAAGTATAATAGGATCTTAACCTGACTTCACCACCTTACCAGGTAGTAAAATTGACAACAATCATCAGTCTATGCAGCCTGTTCTTCACATTAAATTACAGTACAATATCTCTCTGTGTGCATCTCAGATGGCACCCTATTCCCTATTTAGTGCCAGAACCTGATCAAAAGTAGAGTATAAACTGAATAGGGTGCCATTTGGACGGAGACTATGCATTTCTTTGGCTCAGTGCTTTGTAACCAGAGTGGATTTGAGTGTATATGTTTAGCCAGCTACAGCTAGCTGGGTCCCTCTGTGAGCTGTTTGCCTGTTTAAGGAGCGTGTGTCTGAGGCTTCATGCCTTTAAGCTATTAGTGTATAATACAATTCAGTCGAGACAGGCAGCCTGGCGGCCATGGAATCGCATCAAAGACTTCTCGGGCACCCAATTGATAGACGCATTACTTTTGGAAAAGAGAAAAGAGGCCATTACAGAGGCACACAATTAAATGGGCACAGCACAGAGAGAGAATGTTCAATGTTCCAATAAAGTGAAAAAGTACATGGAGTTAGTCACACAGGCCCCCAAACACAGGCCCCCAAGACATCAAAACTATGAAACAACACATGAACACATGTAGTAACCAAAAAAGTGTTAAACAAATTAAAATATATTTGAGATTTGAGATTCTTCAAAGTAGCCACCCTTAGCCTTGATGACAGCTTTGCACATTCTTGGAATTCTCTCAACCAGTTTCCCCTGGAATGCTTTTCCAACCAATATAAAATATAGTTTGATTTGTTTACACTTTTTTGGTTACTACATGATTCCATATGTGTTATTTCATAGTTGTACAATGTAGAAAATAGTACAAATAAACAAAAGCCCTTGAATGAGAAGGTTTGTCCGAACGTTTGACTGGTACTGTACGTATTCAGACCCTTTACTCAGTACTTTGTTGAAGGACCTATGGCAGTGATTACAGCCATGAGTCTTCTTGGGTATGACGCCATAAGCTTGGCACACCTTTATTTGGGGAGATTTTCCCATTCTTCTCTGCAGATCCTCTCAAGCTCTATCACGTTGGATGGGGAGTGTTGCTGCACAGCTATGTTTAGGTCTTTCCAGAGATGTTTGATCGGGTTCAAGACCGGGCTCTGGCTGGGCCACTCAAGGAGAGTCAGAGACTTGTCCCGAAGCCACTCCTGGGTTGTTTTGGCAGTGTGGTTAGCATCATTGTCCTGTTGGAAGGTGAACCTTCGCCCCTCAGTCCGAGTTCCTGAGCGCTCTGGAGCAGTTTTTCATCAAGGATCTCTCTGTACTTTGCTCCATTCATCTTTCCCCCGGGCCTGACTAGTCTCCCAGTCTCTACTGCTGAAAAAATCCCCACAGCATGATGCTGCCACCACCACGGTTCACTGTAGGGATGGTGCCAGGTTTCCTCCAGATGTGACGCTTGGAATTCAGGCCAAAGAGTTCAATCTTGGTTTCATCAGACCAGAGAATCTTGTTTCTCATGGTCTGAGAGTCCTTTAAGTGCCTTTTAGCAAACTCCAAAGGGGCTGTCATTTGCCTTTTACTTCAGATTGGCTTCTGTCTGGCCTTCAGCTGTGCAACCCTTTCCAAGCTGCCATATATGTTTTATACAGCACTATAACACTGTATATCACTGTATATCACTGTAATGCACTGTATATCACTGTACATGATATCACTGTATAGCACTGTATAGCACTGAATAGCACTGCATATCACTGTATATCACTGTAAAGCCATGTACAGCACTGTATATCACTGTAAAGTACTGTATAGCACTGTATAGCACTGTAAAGCACTGTATAGCACTGTATATCACTGTACATGATATCACTGTATAGCACTGTATATCACGTATATCACTGTATAGCACTGTGTAGCATTCTATATCACTGTATAGCACTGTAAAGCACAGTATAGCACCGTGTAGCACCGTATAGCACCGTATATCACTGTATAGCACCGTATATCACTGTATAGCACTGTAAAGCACTGTGTAGCACTGTATATCACTGTATAGCACTGTGTAGCACTGTATATCACTGTATAGCACTGTATATCACTGTGTAGCACTGTATAGCACTGTGTAGCACTGTATATCACTGTATAGCACTGTGTAGCACTGTATATCACTGTATAGCACTGTAAAGCACTGTGTAGCACTGTATATCACTGTATAGCACTGTAAAGTACTGTATATCACTGTATAGCACTGTATATCACCTATATCACTGTATAGCACTGTGTAGCATTCTATATCACTGTATAGCACTGTAAAGCACAGTATAGCATCGTGTAGCACCGTATAGCACCGTATATCACTGTATAGCACCGTATATCACTGTATAGCACTGTAAAGCACTGTGTAGCACTGTATATCACTGTATAGCACTGTGTAGCACTGTATATCACTGTATAGCACTGTGTAGCACTGTATATCACTGTATAGCACTGTAAAGCACTGTGTAGCACTGTATATCACTGTATAGCACTGTGTAGCACTTTATATCACTGTATGTCACTGTATAGCACATGTGGGCAGGGAGAGGAGGCCACTCAAATGAAAAATGTGCACTTTCAAACCCAACTAAGGTTGCTGTCAACTTCATAAACGTAGATATCCCTGTATTGTGCAGTGGGGTAAAGCATATCAAGAACAGGCTGTAGTTGTAGCTAATTATAAACTGGGAAGTTTGAGCCCTGAATGCTGACTAGCTGACAGACGTGGTATATCAGACCATATACTATGGGTATGACAAAACATTTACTTTTCTGCTCGAATTATGTTGGTAACCAGTTTATAATAGCATTAAGGCACCTTGCAATATTTGCAATATATGGCCAATATACCACGGCAGTGTCCAGGCCATATACCACACCTCCTCAGGCCTTATTGCTTAAGTACAGTATATACCACACAGGATGAAGCCACTGTTACTGCCATTAATGGCTGATCAATTTCTCCATTTGGAAACCACTACACCATTCCAGCCTTTTTGATCATCATATATCATGTATTATTTTATCGTCAATGAACAGAGGTGTATGTGAATGTCAAATAAATACAGTACAATAATTGTGGAATTTGAGTCAAATCAAAGAACATAATGGACTAAATAGGCTCTCTAGTCTAGACCACAAACAGGCCAGATGTATTTTAGTAGGGCTGTGACCAACATATAAATTACACTAAACACATGTTTTAACCCAACATGACCCAATTTAAAGATTTTACTGAGTTACAGTTCATATAAGGAAATCAGGCAATTTAAATAAATAAATTAGGCTCTAATATGGATTTCGCATGACTGGGAATGCAGATATGCATCTTTTTGGTGACAGATACCTTTAAAAAAAAAGTAGGGGGTGGATCAGAAAACCAGTCAGTATCAGGTGTGACCACCATTTGCCTCATGCAGCGTTTCACATCTCCTTCACATAGAGTTGACCAGGCTGTTGATTGCGGCCTGTGGAATGTTGTACCACTCCTTCAATGGCTGTGCGATGTTACTCCCTGACGAAGGCCATGCAGCCGAAACGCATCAGAGTTTTTAAACTTTGTTCCCATTGAACATGCCATACAAATAATGGCATGTTCATTAATTATATGAAGAGTGGTCCTCCTTTCTTTTTGATGGCCAATGTACCCCTTTTACCAAAGAGCACCTTCTGTCTACCAAACTACTGTTGTGTATCTTAGCAGCGTTTCCCTTCCTCCTTTTTCTACGTGGCTGTGCGATGTTGTTGGAAATTGATGGGAACTGGAACATGCTGTCGTACACGTCGATCGAGAGCATCCCAAACATGCTCAATAGGTGACATGACTGGTGAGTATGCAGGCTATGGAAGAACTGGGACATGTTTTCTCCCAGGAAGCATGACAGATCCTTGCCACATTTTTTTTTAGACAATTGTGCATTATCATTGTTACGGTGCGTGAATGAGGACCCAAAAGCGAATTAACGTAAACAGAGCTTCTTTAATAAGAAAACAAACGTAGGCTCAGATGGACCGGCAGGTTCCGACAGGACAGGACAAGGTTGCAGCAAACATGACGATAGTCTGGTTCAGACATGAACAACACAAACAAGAATCCGACAAGGACAGGAACAAAAACAGAGAGAGATATAGAGGACTAATCAGAGGGAAAAAGGGAACAGGTGGGAAAAGGGGTGACGAGGTAGTTAGGAGGAGACAAGGAACAGCTGGGGGAAGGAGGGGGAGAAAAGGTAACCTAAAACGACCAGCAGGGGGAGACAGGGTGAAGAGAAAGGACAGAAACAAGACACAACATGACAATACATGACAGTACCCCCCCACTCACCGAGCGCCTCCTGGCGCACTCGAGGAGGAAACCTGGCGGCAACGGAGGAAATCCTCGATCAGCGCACGGTCCAGCACGTCCCGAGAGGGAACCCAACTCCTCTCCTCAGGACCGTACCCCTCCCAATCTACTAGGTATTGATGACCACGGCCCCGAGGACGCATGTCCAAAATCCTACGGACCCTGTAGATGGGTGCGCCCTCGACAAGGATGGGGGGGGGGGGGAAGACGAGCGGGGGCGCGAAGAACGGGCTTGATACAGGAGACATGGAAGACCGGGTGGACGCGACGAAGGTATCGCGGAAGAAGAAGTCGAACTGCGACAGGATTAATGACCTGAGAAATACGGAACGGACCAATGAACCGCGGGGTCAACTTGCGAGAAGCCGTCTTAAGGGGAAGGTTCTGAGTGGAGAGCCAAACTCTCTGACCGCGACAATATCTAGGACTCTTAGTTCTACGCTTATTAGCAGCCCTCACAGTCTGCGCCCTATAACGGCAAAGTGCAGACCTGACCCTCTTCCAGGTGCGCTCGCAACGTTGGACAAAAGCCTGAGCGGAGGGGACGCTGGACTCGGCGAACTGAGATGAGAACAGCGGAGGCTGGTACCCGAGGCTACTCTGAAAAGGAGATAGCCCGGTCGCAGACGAAGGAAGCGAGTTGTGGGCGTATTCTGCCCAGGAGAGCTGTTCTGACCAAGACGCAGGGTTGCGAAAAGAAAGACTGCGTAAGATGCGACCAATAGTCTGATTGGCCCGTTCTGCTTGACCGTTAGACTGGGGGTGAAAGCCGGAAGAGAGACTGACGGAAGCCCCAATCAAACGGCAAAACTCCCTCCAAAATTGAGACGTGTATTGCGGACCTCTGTCCGAAACGACGTCTGACGGAAGGCCATGAATTCTGAAAACATTCTCGATGATGATTTGTGCCGTCTCTTTAGCAGAAGGAAGCTTAGCAAGGGGAATAAAATGAGCCGCCTTAGAGAACCTGTCGACAACCGTAAGAATAACAGTCTTCCCCGCTGACGAAGGCAGTCCGGTGACAAAATCTAAGGCGATGTGAGACCACGGTCGAGAGGGAATGGGAAGCGGCCTGAGACGGCCGGCAGGAGGGGAGTTACCGGACTTAGTCTGCGCGCAGACCGAACAAGCAGCCACGAAGCGACGCGTGTCATGCTCCCGGGTGGGCCACCAAAAACGCTGGCGAATGGAAGCAAGCGTACCCCGAACGCCAGGGTGGCCAGCTAACTTGGCAGAGTGAGCCCACTGAAGAACGGCCAGACGAGTAGGAACGGGAACGAAAAGAAGGTTCCTAGGACAAGCGCGCGGCGACGGAGTTTGAGTGAGTGCTTGCTTTACCTGCCTCTCAATTCCCCAGACAGTCAACCCGACAACACGCCCCTCAGGGAGAATCCCCTCGGGGTCAGTGGAGGCTACTGAAGAACTGAAGAGACGAGATAAAGCATCAGGCTTGGTGTTCTTAGAGCCCGGACGATAAGAAATCACGAACTCGAAACGAGCGAAAAACAGCGCCCAGCGCGCCTGACGCGCATTAAGTCGTTTGGCAGAACGGATGTACTCAAGGTTCCTATGGTCAGTCCAAACGACAAAAGGAACGGTCGCCCCCTCCAACCACTGTCGCCATTCGCCTAGGGCTAAGCGGATGGCGAGCAGTTCGCGGTTTCCCACATCATAGTTACGTTCCGACGGCGACAGGCGATGAGAAAAATACGCGCAAGGGTGGACCTTGTCGTCAGAGAGGGAGCGCTGAGAAAGAATGGCTCCCACGCCCACCTCTGACGCGTCAACCTCGACAACGAACTGTCTAGAGACGTCAGGTGTAACAAGGATAGGTGCGGATGTAAAACGATTCTTGAGGAGATCAAAAGCTCCCTGGGCGGAAACGGACCACTTAAAGCACGTCTTGACAGAAGTAAGGGCTGTGAGAGGGGCTGCCACCTGACCGAAATTACGGATGAAACGATGATAGAAATTCGCGAAGCCGAGAAAGCGCTGCAACTCGACGCGTGACTTAGGGACGGGCCAATCAATGACAGCTTGGACCTTAGCGGGATCCATCTTAATGCCTTCAGCGGAAATAACAGAACCGAGAAATGTGACGGAGGAGGCATGAAAAGAGCACTTCTCAGCCTTCACAAAAAGACAATTCTCTAAAAGGCGCTGGAGGACACGTCGAACGTGCTGAACATGAATCTGGAGTGACGGTGAAAAAATCAGGATATCGTCAAGGTAAACGAAAACAAAGATGTTCAGCATGTCTCTCAGGACATCATTGACTAATGCCTGAAAGACAGCTGGAGCGTTAGCGAGGCCGAAAGGAAGAACCCGGTATTCAAAGTGCCCTAACGGAGTGTTAAACGCCGTCTTCCACTCGTCCCCCTCCCTGATGCGCACGAGATGGTAAGCGTTACGAAGGTCCAACTTAGTGAAAAACCTGGCTCCCTGCAGGATCTCGAAGGCTGAATGGAGAGGATCCGAAGTCGCTGGGTCCATTCTTGGTCGGATTCTTCTGTTACGGTGCGTGAATGAGGACCCAAAAGCGAATTAACGTAAACAGAGCTTCTTTAATAAGAAAACAAACGTAGGCTCAGATGAACCGGCAGGTTCCGACAGGACAGGACAAGGTTGCAGCAAACATGACGATAGTCTGGTTCAGGCATGAACAACACAAACAAGAATCCGACAAGGACAGGAACAAAAACAGAGAGAGATATAGAGGACTAATCAGAGGGAAAAAGGGAACAGGTGGGAAAAGGGGTGACGAGGTAGTTAGGAGGAGACAAGGAACAGCTGGGGGAAGGAGGGGGAGAAAAGGTAACCTAAAACGACCAGCAGGGGGAGACAGGGTGAAGAGAAAGGACAGAAACAAGACACAACATGACAATACATGACAATCATGCTGAAACATGAGGTGATGGCAGCGGATGACTGGCAAAACAATGGGCATCAGGATCTCGTCACGGTATCTCTGTGCATTTAAATTGGCATAGATAAAATGCAATTGTGCTTGTTGTCTGTAGCTTATGCCTGCCCATACCGTAACCCCACCAGCACCATGTTCACAACGTTGACATCAACAAACCGCTCACCCACATGACGCCATACACGCTGTCTGCCATCTGCCCCGTACAGTTGAAACCGGGATTCATCCAGCTGGCATCCAGTGGCTATCGAAGTTGAGCATTTGGCCACTGAATTTTCGAACTGTAGTCAGGTCAAAACCCTGGTGAGGACAAAGAACACACAGATGAGCTTTCCTGAGATGGTTTCTGACAGTTTGTGCAGAAATTATTCAGCTGTGCAAAAACAGTTTCCTGAGCTGTCTGTGTGGCTGGTCTCAGACTAAACCGGGTGTGGAGGTCCTCCTGGGCTGGCGTGGTTACATGTAGTCTGTGGTTATGAGGCTGGTCGGACCTACTGCCAAATTCTCTAAAACTATGTTGGCTTATGATAGAGAAATGAAAATTCAATGCTCCAGCAACAGCTCTGGTGGACATTCCTTCAGTCAGCATGCCAAAACTTGAGATATCTGTGGCATTGTGTTGTGTGACAAACTTTAGAGTGGCCTTTTATTGTCCCCAGTACAAGGCGAATCTCAAATCAAATGTTATTTGTCACATGTGCCGAATGCAATATGTGTGTAGACCTTACTGTGAAATGCTTACTTACAAGCCCTTAACAAACAATACAGTTTAAGAAATAGAGTTAAGGAAATATTTACTAAATAAACTAAAATAAAAAACATTTATACAATTTTTAAAAAAGTAACAAGAAAATTACTTAACAACAACAATGAGGCTATATACAGGGGGTACCAGTACTGAGTCAATGTGTGTCTGTCTACATGTTAGTCGAGGTAATTTGTAAAGTGACTATGCATAGATAATAAACAGCCAGTAGCATCAGTGTAAAAACACTGATAGGGGGTGAGGGGGGGGGGGGGGGGGTCAATGTAAATAGTCCATGTAATGATCATGCTGTTTAATCAGTTTCTTGATATGCCACACATGTCATGTGGATGAATTATCTTGGCAAAGGAGAAATGCTCATGAACAGGGATGTAAACACATTTGTGCACAACTTTTGAGAGAAATAAGCGTTTTGTGCATATGGAACATTTCTTAGATCTTTTCTTTCAGTTCATGAAACATGGGACCACTTTGACATGTTGCGTTTATATTTTTGTTCATTATAAATACTAGAATTGAAAAAGGGTCATGTTTTTTTCAATCATAAAAATCATAAAATATTATTCCTATCTCTCTGGCGCGCTCCATGTTGTCTTGCTTGAATTTCCCACGCTCTGCCACATCACTTCCTGTTTCAGCACCGTGGACAGCTCCGCGCTCTCTCATTTTACACCTATCGCTTATTCGGCGACTCCAGGCAGGGAGGCAAAGTTTTGGCAATATCTGAGTAACCAGTGCTGATTCCCGTATTTAAACCAACGTTTCCCTTCGCAAATGTTTATCAGAACCCGTTGTGGCGATTAGAGAGGAAGAAATAAAAGAAGAAAGAACAGAAACACCAAGACCGAGGAGCCGAGATGAAATAAATATGCTAAGAGACTCTGATTCCGTAATACCGATTTCTCGCTTTCTACTATTTGGTTGCTGAGGGATAAGAGCGAGCGAGCGACCTCAGCGCTACGAGGGAGCGGAGAGGAGAGGACTTCCGTGCGGGGGACGCAAAAGGTCTGATCTGCATGTGAGAGCGTTGGTTCCACACACCCGGAGGAAAGAGATGCAGCCCTCGAGCAAGATCCTGAGTCTTATCGTCCTCGTGTTGATGGGCACAGAACTCACTCAAGTAGGTTTTAACACACGCCATTTTCCCCACTGTATTAGAGCTACGCTGTGGTGAGCAGTTACTTGGCACGAGATAAAATATTAGTACCCGGTGTCTTCTCGGTAGCCTAGACAGAGCGAAAGTGAATTAGCCAGTTTCCGCGTTTAATGAGATTAACGGGTGGGATTACATGGCGATGATGTGGATACATTATGCTACACGGGCGCAGATAGCGCCAGCAGCGCCCAATGAATGTCACATAGCCTAACTCTAACGGCTCTGTGTAATGCGCAGGGATAGAGATGTACAAAATCCTACATGCACACAAATGTGTAAATATACACATATATTACACACGTATAAATTATAAGCAAATGTAATGAATGAATAACAAATCAACCCATCCAACCAAATCATCTGTGTGAGGGTTAGGATTATGTCAGAATGGTTATTGTTTTTCATTCTAAATCGAAATGTGTCTGATATATGTATCGGTATTCTGCATGTGTCGTTTGTTTCGAATAACAAGCAGTCAAATGTTATTGCATTTCAAGTAGCACAGCACACAGCATGGTCCTTTGAATGAGACCAAAGGAGAAGTTGCTGTGGAGCTTGAGAACCCGACTATGGAGACGAGAAAGGAGGTCTTTGTTCTAACCAACCAAATGAAATGTTATTGGTCTGGCATGAACGATTATCCACCCCGACATATCAATCCAATCACCTAAGAAGTATCCAAGGCCGTAATGGTTGATCATGTAATTGAAGAATATAGTCAAGTGCTGTTCTATTGTCAAATGTCTTAATCACCAGCACAGCATTTGTCAATCTGTGAAACGATGGTGTGCACAGTTAACCCTACAGTTCAAAGTTCATTCCCAAAAGTATAGCACAAATGTTTACGTAAAGTGTTGCTCAGATATTTTTTAAATTAAAAAAGAGATATATATATATATATATATTTAAAATGGTCTCACCAATCTACAGGTGTATCTGTTCATTCCCACAGACATACTGTTCATTCCTGTCCCCCTGTGCATAAACAAGCTAACATCAGGCTACCAAAACAAATTGGCATTAGTTCAACATAATCATTCGGTCAACATGTCCATTATGTGGGAATCTATTTCCCAATGTACAATCATCAACCACACAATATTCTATCTATTTCTTTTAAACCCTTTTAATAGAAATTCAACCCCAGGCCTCAACATTTACTTTGTTTCAGATTGGATTAATGTTAATGGACAGCTCTGTCAAATATCACTCAGAGGATGTTGTTGGACTGACGTTGGTGCCAAGTGAGGTGTGTGTTTTCTACATCACACAGCCTCAGAGAGAAATAGCTGACCCCACAAAACACATAGACACTCTGCTGCCCTCATCTCTCCCATGCATCTTTCACCATGACCAACATATCACTGTAGTCGCCCTATAACACTGTGACACAAACACTGCGCTGAGCTCTCAGTAATGCTGACTCTGTTGTACATGTTGCCCTTCTGATCTCCTTGATTGAGGAGGAAAAGGCATACGAGGTTGGACTTCATCCTGCATTATACAGTTAGGGTGCTGCATGTTGTCTGTAAGGGGCTGTGTTGACACTGTAGTTTGTGGCCCTGGATGGCATTGGTGTGTGTGTACATGCATGTGTGTGTGTGTGTTTATATGATTGCATGTGTGTGTTTGAGTGTGTGACTGTGCGTGAGCATTTTGGATGGATGTAATTTGTAACAAGGTCAGTCAATATCTGGCCACAGCCTCAACCCCAACCAGCCTCCAGCATTATCAGAACCACTATAATACTCACTGTGGCTATAGCCTCAACCCCCTCTGGCCTCCAGCATTATCAGAACCACTATAATACTCACCGTGGCTACAGCCTCAACCCCCACCGGCCTCCAGCATTATCAGAACCACTATAATACTCACCGTGGCCACAGCCTTAACCCCCACTGGCCTCCAGCATGATCAGAACCACTATAATACTCACCATGGCTACAGCCTCAACCCCCACCGGCCTCCAGCATTATCAGAACCACTATAATACTCACCGTGGCCACAGCCTTAACCCCCACTGGCCACCAGCATGATCAGAACCACTATAATACTCACCATGGCTACAGCCTCAACCCCCACCGGCCTCCAGCATTATCAGCACCACTATACTACTCACCGCGGCCACAGCCTTAACCCCCACCGGCCTCCAGCATTATCAGAACCACTATAATACTCACCGTGGAGCACTATTTATAGCTTAACCGACAACAGAGCCCTTACAACATCAAACACCACACACATCACACTCAAGGATGCCGAGGTAGAGGGAAATTGGGTGTTTTGGAAAGAGTCGGAGTGAGAGAGATTGGGGAGAAAGAGAGAAATAAGGGTTGGAGATAGACAGAGAGAGTGTGTGAGAGGGACAGAGAGAGAGAGCGAGAGAAAGAAAAAAGAGTAAGAAAGAGAGAGAGCAAAAGAGAGAGAGAGAGGGGGGGGAGAAAGGAGCAGAGATAGAAAGAGAACAGAACAGAGCAGAGCAGAGATAGAAAGATAGAGAGAGAGAAAGTGAACAGAACAGAGATAGAAAGATAGAGAGAGAGAAAGAGAACAGAGCAGAGATAGAAAGATAGAGAGAGAGAAAGAGAACAGAGCAGAGATAGAAAGATAGAGAGAGAGAAAGAGAACAGAACAGAGATAGAAAGATAGAGAGAGAGAAAGAGAACAGAGCAGAGATAGAAAGATAGAGAGAGAGAAAGAGAACAGAGCAGAGATAGAAAGATAGAGAGAGAGAAAGAGAACAGAACAGAGCAGAGCAGAGATAGAAAGATAGAGAGAGAGAAAGAGAACAGAACAGAGCAGAGCAGAGATAGAAAGATAGAGAGAGAAAGAGAACAGAGCAGAGATAGAAAGATAGAGAGAGAGAAAGAGAACAGAGCAGAGATAGAAAGATAGAGAGAGAGAAAGAGAACAGAGCAGAGATAGAAAGATAGAGAGAGAGAAAGAGAACAGAGCAGAGATAGAAAGATAGAGAGAGAGAAAGAGAACAGAGCAGAGATAGAAAGATAGAGAGAGAGAAAGAGAACAGAGCAGAGATAGAAAGATAGAGAGAGAGAAAGAGAACAGAGCAGAGATAGAAAGATAGAGAGAGAGAAAGAGAACAGAGCAGAGATAGAAAGATAGAGAGAGAGAAAGAGAACAGAGCAGAGATAGAAAGATAGAGAGAGAGAAAGAGAACAGAGCAGAGATAGAAAGAGAACAGAGCAGAGATAGAAAGAGAACAGAGCAGAGATAGAAAGAGAACAGAGCAGAGATAGAAAGAGAACAGAGCAGAGATAGAAAGATAGAGAGAGAGAAAGAGAACAGAGCAGAGATAGAAAGAGAACAGAGCAGAGATAGAAAGAGAACAGAGCAGAGATAGAAAGAGAACAGAGCAGAGATAGAAAGATAGAGAGAGAGAAAGAGAACAGAGCAGAGATAGAACGATAGAGAGAGAGAAAGAGAACAGAGCAGAGATAGAAAGATAGAGAGAGAGAAAGAGAACAGAGCAGAGATAGAAAGATAGATAGAGAGAAAGAGAACAGAGCAGAGATAGAAAGATAGAGAGAGAGAAAGAGAACAGAGCAGAGATAGAAAGATAGAGAGAGAGAAAGAGAACAGAGCAGAGATAGAAAGATAGAGAGAGAGAAAGAGAACAGAGCAGAGATAGAAAGATAGAGAGAGAGAAAGAGAACAGAGCAGAGATAGAAAGAGAGAAAGAGAACAGAGCAGAGATAGAAAGATAGAGAGAGAGAAAGAGAACAGAGCAGAGATAGAAAGATAGAGAAAGAGAACAGAGCAGAGATAGAAAGATAGAGAGAGAGAAAGAGAACAGAGCAGAGATAGAAAGATAGAGAGAGAGAAAGAGAACAGAGCAGAGATAGAAAGATAGAGAGAGAGAAAGAGAACAGAGCAGAGATAGAAAGATAGAGAGAGAGAAAGAGAACAGAGCAGAGATAGAAAGATAGAGAGAGAGAAAGAGAACAGAGCAGAGATAGAAAGATAGAGAGAGAGAAAGAGAACAGAGCAGAGATAGAAAGATAGAGAGAGAGAAAGAGAACAGAGCAGAGATAGAAAGATAGAGAGAGAGAAAGAGAACAGAGCAGAGATAGAAAGATAGAGAGAGAGAAAGAGAACAGAGCAGAGATAGAAAGATAGAGAGAGAGAAAGAGAACAGAGCAGAGATAGAAAGATAGAGAGAGAGAAAGAGAACAGAGCAGAGATAGAAAGATAGAGAGAGAGAAAGAGAACAGAACAGAGATAGAAAGATAGAGAGAAAGAGAACAGAACAGAGATAGAAAGATAGAGAGAGAGAAAGAGAACAGAGCAGAGATAGAAAGATAGAGAGAGAGAAAGAGAACAGAACAGAGATAGAAAGATAGAGAGAGAGAAAGAGAACAGAGCAGAGATAGAAAGATAGAGAGAGAGAAAGAGAACAGAGCAGAGATAGAAAGATAGAGAGAGAGAAAGAGAACAGAGCAGAGATAGAAAGATAGAGAGAGAGAAAGAGAACAGAGCAGAGATAGAAAGAGAACAGAGCAGAGATAGAAAGATAGAGAGAGAGAAAGAGAACAGAACAGAGATAGAAAGATAGAGAGAGAGAAAGAGAACAGAGCAGAGATAGAAAGAGAACAGAGCAGAGAGAGAAAGAGAACAGAGCAGAGAGAGAAAGAGAACAGAGCAGAGAGAGAAAGAGAACAGAGCAGAGAGAGAAAGAGAACAGAGCAGAGAGAGAAAGAGAACAGAGCAGAGAGAGAAAGAGAACAGAGCAGAGATAGAAAGAGAACAGAGCAGAGAGAGAAAGAGAACAGAGCAGAGAGAGAAAGAGAACAGAGCAGAGAGAGAAAGAGAACAGAGCAGAGAGAGAAAGAGAACAGAGCAGAGAGAGAAAGAGAACAGAGCAGAGAGAGAAAGTGCAGCACATTTCTTTGTGATCAAAGCCAGACTCACATTTATTGAACAGATTCTGTTTCAACATAACTTGCTCTAGAGGTGATGATTTATGTCTCCCCACTTCACTTTTACCCCTACAGCCTGGACAGATACAGATGTCTTTCTGAAAACATTGCCACTGCAGGCTATTGTTTTATTTTAGAGGAACGTACAAATATTTAGGAGATGTCACTGAGGTGGCCAGTGTACATATCAATCTGTGTTATTTCACTGTCCTTAGTCTACAGCAGGACTCTCTAACCCTCTTCCTGGAGAGATACCCTCCTGTAGATTTTCCCTCAAACCCCCAGTTGTATCCTGATTCAGCTCATCAACCAGCTAATTATTAGAATCAGATGCACTAGATTAGGGTTGAGGTGAAAACCAACAGGACTGTAGCTCTGCAGGAACAGGTTGGAGAGACATGGTCTGCAGTATGCACTGAAATGAAATGTATTATTTCTACTGTAAACCGTGGAGGATGATTTGTGTCAGGTGCTGTGGTCTGGAGCACAACAACAAGTCACAATGATGGACATCATCTTTCTGTCTCTGTCGTTTTATCTCTCTCTCTGTTTCTCTCCATCACACACTCATGTACACACTCACTTTCTCTCAGCCACACAAAGACACACACACAAAGGCACAGACAGACAGGCACAAACAGACAGACACACACACACACACACACACACACACACACACACACTGGCTGTCAATTCTTCAGGCAATATAACCAACATCCGTCCTCACATCTTGACAGATGTTCTACCTTAACACATCAGATGATCCACCACATCCTTTTCGTCATTATATTGGCATACACATCATTATATTAGCATACATGTCATTCATTATATTAGCATACATACACATCATTATATTAGCATACATGTCATTCATTATATTAGCATACATGTCATTCATTATATTAGCATACACGTCATTATATTGGCATACACATCATTATATTAGCATACACATCATTATATTAGCATACATGTCATTCATTATATTAGCATACATGTCATTCATTATATTAGCATACACGTCATTATATTGGCATACACATCATTATATTAGCATACATGTCATTCATTATATTAGCATACATACACATCATTATATTAGCATACATGTCATTCATTATATTAGCATACATGTCATTCATTATATTAGCATACACGTCATTATATTGGCATACACATCATTATATTAGCATACATGTCATTCATTATATTAGCATACATACACATCATTATATTAGCATACATGTCATTCATTATATTAGCATACACGTCATTATATTGGCATACACATCATTATATTAGCATACATGTCATTCATTATATTAGCATACACGTCATTATATTAGCATACACATCATTATATTAGCATACATGTCATTCATTATATTAGCATACACGTCATTATATTGGCATACACATCATTATATTAGCATACATGTCATTCATTATATTAGCATACACGTCATTATATTAGCATACACATCATTATATTAGCATACATGTCATTATATTAGCATACATACACGTCATTATATTAGCATACACGTCATTATATTGGCATACACGTCATTATATTGGCATACACGTCATTATATTGGCATACACGTCAGACCCCTAGAGCAGTATGTGTGCCAGAGTTTTTAAATGAACATGTATTCAGAGCATAGCTAGTATGTGGAGAAGGGTCTGACGGCGACAAGGGGGATTGGTTTCCCTGGGCGGTTCATCCCTGGAGTTATCCTGGTCTTGGGCCGCAGTCAGACCTTATTGAGGATCTGGGCAGTATTTATTCCAGAATTCCTTAATGTTTGAAGCATAGCTAGTGTGGGAAGTATTTGTTGTGTTTCTTAATGAACATGTTTTTGAAGCAGAAATACTATAGTGAGTGTTTGTTGTTGTTGTTGGTTTATGTTGTCAGGTATGCAGAGAAGGGCCAGCTGTTCCCGTGGCAGCTCCCTGAAGGCTTCAAGCCCGCTACACCCGCTAGAAGAGAGAGAGAGAGAGAAATAGGTGTTTATAATGAAAAGTTTACAATATAATCAATTCAGTTCTTGTGAAAGAGAGAAAGATGGAGTGTCTGCATTGCATTATGCTGTGATTGACGACTTGGATTTGATTTATTCATAAATCAATGCAAGTGAAACTCTGAAAGTTAGTTATCATCACAGAGTTGTACTAGTGTACATATGTTAAACTCTACTTTCTCAGTTGTACACGTAGACGATCTGAAATGGCCATATTGTCCTTTTACATTTATCCTATAAACATGTTTCTCTCTGTGAAATAGTCAGCCAAGCATGACAAGACTGAGCAGTCCTCCACTGACCGATCTGGTCCACTGATTTATCCCCTATTAGCTGATCTGTCCATGGGGAGGGTCAGGGGGAGGGCTTCCCGGACACAGATTAAGCTTAGTCATGGACTAAAAACCATGCTCAAGGTCTAGGATAATTTCTGTTGGGGAAATCGTCCCAGAGAGTGTTAGTGTAGAGTATTAGTGCTTAGTACTGATATGCTAACTGACTGGCAGAGTTGAGATGGCCCTGGGCTGGGGTGAGGAGAGCTGGGCAGGGGAGAAGAGGTCAGGGCAGGAAAGGGATGGGTTGGATTTAGCTGGGATGGACAGGGCAGGGCAGGCACAGCGGTGAACTGACCCCCTCTGATACCTCAAATTGTCACAACTGCTGTGTTCTGTACACTGAGAAAGGTCGCGAGAGAAGGGGGACGGAGAGAGAAACTCAGAGAGCGAGAGTAAGAGAGAGAAAGAGACAGATACAGAGGGGGAGAGCGGGAAAAGGAAGGGGAAATAGAGTGAAGGTGAGAGAGGTTGGGAGAGTGAGTCTTTTATTTATATCAGCATATTGCTTTACTGTGAGGACAGAAGTAGCCCATATAGCACTGTGGATATTTGGGGTCTTGATGTAATAACTTGCAGTATTATAGCTAAGCCTATTGGTGGAGAACTAAACAAGTATTCTAATGCTCTGTTCGGTGCTCTGCTTGGTGCTCTGTTTGGTGCTCTGCTTGGTGCCCTGTTAGGTGCTCTGCTTGGTGCTCTGTTCGGTGCTCTGCTTGGTGCTCTGTTCGGTGCTCTGCTTGGTGCTCTGTTCGGTGCTCTGCTTGGTGCTCTGCTTGGTGCTCTGTTCGGTGCTCTGCTTGGTGCTCTGTTCGGTGCTCTGCTTAGTGCTCTGCTTGGTGCTCTGTTCGGTGCTCTGCTTGGTGCTCTGTTCGGTGCTCTGTTCTGTGCTCTGCTTGGTGCTCTGCTCAGTGCTCTGATTCTTCACAATTTTTACATGAGAAAGATTTGCTTTGCTTTGTAATTCAAAAATGTATTGAGTAAAATGATTGTAATTATTAAAGGGAGGATTACAAATATTCACAAGGTGATGGGAGAAAAGAAGTGGACAGGTATTGGGCCCGTATTCATAAAGCGTCTCACAGTATGAGTGCTGACCTAGGGCCAGGTATCCCTGTCCATGTCATCTTGGATCAGCACTCATACTCTGAATGCTTTGGGAATATGGGCCCTGGTGTGTCATATTGGTGTCGTGGCAATTCTGATGTGGTAGATTTCTTAAAGGGTTCACTTGTGATTTTTCTTCTTGATCTTCTTTCTTCCAGTCTCTCGTGGTCTCTCTCTCACTCTCTGGTGTTCATCCAGTAGATATCCTCCTAACCGAGTATAATACAGAAACACATGGGTGGGTTGAGAGAGAGCGAGATCCATAATCCAGCTGAACATGAATGTTGTTATGTTTGCGTTTAACACCGTCAGAAAGCCTTTGGTGACGCATTTATTCAAACACACTTAAATTGGGTTGTGACATTCATGTGATGTCGCGCGGCTATTTAACGAACAATATTATGACTATTGTCCCTTTGGTTTACAGGCAATACCGAAAGCAGCCACACGATGGCGCCAGGGTCTTTCACATAGGCCATACATCTCTTCAATTTAATTTTATACTCGAATGCAGTGCTGATGATGACAGGTGCGCGCTGTCGGGATTGTTTAAATAAAGACATAAAATTGTTGACGTGTATTAATGCATTTGGGATGATACGTTGCCGTTATCCATATTGCATGCCCTATTATGCGTGTATATTCTTTATTTAACAAAGCAAACCAGTGAAGAACAAATTCTTATATACAATGACGGCCTACAGCAGATTAACTTCCTTGTTCAGGGGCAGAAGGACAGATGTTTGCCTTGTCCGTTCGGGGATTCGATGCACCAACCTTTCGGTTACTGGCCCAACGCTCTAACCACTAGGCTGACCACCAGGCTACCTATAGCCCCATATATATCTATATATATATGATCCTTATTGCCTAGCTCACCTTCATTAAATAAAATAATAACGGACTTTAATACATGGGGTTGTTCATTAAATTAACGTCAAGTTGAGTTATTCTCCGTACCCCAACAGCTCGCGCTCCACGGGGGTGGGGTGAGAAAAATATCACCTGCCCGGAAAATTAAGCACTCAGCTTCTTGCGACCGGACGAGTGGCGCGACCTTACCCGAAACTGCTCTTTGCCCAATCCCCCCGGGGATAATAACTCGCAATCCGAGATAATACCAGCCAGGCAGCCACGGACCCCCGGTGACACCGGGAAGGGCGTCTCGAGCAGCAGGCAAGACGAACCTGGCTTACATCACCGTTGCGCGTTGCTCGTGCTGCCATAGATCGGTAGGCATCTCCTCCCTCCCTCAGCCTTTTGGAACAGCCTGTGTGTATTCACTGCACTTAATCAAGGAGCGCGCGAGGCAGGAGGCGGACGGAGGGCGTGAACTAAAGAGGAACGGAGAACGGGAAAACCACCAGAGCGCGGGACAGCACAGAGAGAGAAAGAGATACCCATCCAGATACATTTTATTTTCTCTCTAAACCGCTCCTCAATCACACTTTCTCCCGGCTTTCGGGACTGTCAGATTCGACATCGAGGGTTTATTATCATTAATCTGATCCAAACCTGCAAACCTGCAAACCTGCGGGCTTTTTCCAAACTCCGAACCCTTTAGCCTTTCACCAGTGATGTCCAAGGAACAACCGACCAAACCGGGGCTACGGGTGGTACACCAGAAGGCTATGGCTTCACTAGGCAACATGGATTGCCTTGCTCGTTTCTCGCCGGATTGTGCTCCAATAGAATGAAGCTGGTTTGGGTTAAACGCAGAGTGCAGAGATGTCGGTGCCGTTGCTGAAGATCGGCGTTGTGCTGAGCACCATGGCGATGATCACGAACTGGATGTCGCAGACTCTGCCCTCTCTAGTTGGGCTCAACACCACCAAGCTCACCGCGGAGAGGGCAGGCTACCCGGACAGGAGCACCGGAGTAAGTGGCACCGCTACTGTACGCTTCCCGCGGGTTCATTTTGTCTGCATAAAAAATTACTGGTTTTGCTACCAATTTTTACCTGGCTGGAGGATTTTATTTGGTTGGTTAATGAATTATTAAAAGTTTATTTAGGCCTACTAGGCTATTGCCTCCACCAAAATCTCATATTTGTTGCTTGACAGGGTCACTAGTATTTATGTTGTGCTGCTTATGTTTTCAGCGCCTGGATGCTTGTCAGATCTTAGAGAAAATCGAATTTCAGAGGCATGATTAATATCGCCTCTCTCATGTTGATCACTCGCGGGATAGATATAGAGACGGAGAGCGAGATAGTCTTGTTGTATCTTACTGTATGTTTGAGGAGGGGCGTGGGAGCGCGCTGCATTGTGAGAGGTGGAGGAGAACAAGGGCGCGCGGTGGAGACGGAGAGCGACAATGAGTTTGTTTGGATGCTGCCATTGATAAAACGCTGCAAACTAAACATTTTGTGAAAATGAAATTTCGCATCCAGACCTTTCCAGTGAAGTCAGCTGGGTTCCTCTTTGTCCCCGGCAGCCAGGCAACCTCCGTTCAGAGGGGTCTCTGATTATCGAATGAAGGGCGCACCAGAGAAAAAAAAGGTCATTTTATTACGCGGGGCATATTGCTTCTTGTCTTCTTGTGTCTTTGTCAAGCACAATCTGTCTTTTTGGTTAATCAAAGTAAATTGTTATGATTATAATGAAATATAAATCGTCTCATACTTTGTGAGATATTTTACGTATTAAGGTTGACTATGAAACCATTCATAAAACCCACGCCTTCATGGGTTACATTTTTGGCAAAAAGCTATTGGATCACGACATATACTATTTCAATAGAGTCATTTAAAAATAAACAGTACTATCTACTTCAATGTAAAGGCTGTACTGTAACGAATAAAGATCCCCGTGCCTACATAGTCATTTTAGTTTATTATGTGATGATCAGATGGACAAAATGTTGCGTTATTACATCGTAATAAAGATCAGTCGGGTGGAGTGCTTTGCTTTCTCTAATCTGTACTCCCGCGGGATTATTGATAAAAGATTCCTCCAAACGAACTTGCCTTTCATGGTGATATAGTCCTAATGACTGGATAAGCTAGTGTAGTAGAGTACTACAGTACATACTCTACCTAGTAATCCACTATCCACCTTGTCACTATATTCACTCAATGCCCCTGTGAAGTGAATATGGAAAGGTTTCCAGTTGGTTTTACACTATTCACATAGTTTTATTTTCAATTAATTTACCACATTTTAAGTACATTATTGGTGACATTTCTGGTGAATTTCTAGGGTAGTATGTACAGGGATAACTAAAACAGTATCCAAGCACTATATCCTATGACTCTCAGTAGTGCGCCAAAAACATCATAATGCACTTAGATCAATGTTCACTATTGAAATAGGATGGTCATGATGTAGGCTACAGTGAAACAATAGATTGTGGATGAGTGTGTCGATTCAGGATCAGGATGCTGTTGACGCTAGCCCAGTCTCAATGTGGACTGATTGGACTGTGTTGATTGTTTAGTTTTGACAATGTCACACCTTCTATTTGTGTTGTTTTATAATTGGCCACCAATAACTTTGATAATGTACATAGATGAGTATTTGGACAAGTCTCGACCAGTTCGATAGGCTGCCGATCCCCTCTGATGGCATGTTATAATTTGCTGGAGCATGGCAGGAGGAGTTTAACGGTTCTCATCATGGCCAGATGGCGCCGTGCGCAATCCTGCGTGCGTGTGCATCCCACAGACAGACTGACATTATGCAAGCTCTGGCTGTATCTATGTAGTAGTGAGGGTTTAACGCACGACTCCACTCCACCACTCCAACGGGTGCGACACGTCACCACAAGCATACACCGTGTGATTGAAACGTACTGCTAAGATAAGCCTATTCAGTCAGAGAGCAGGCGAGGAGGGATGGGGTACAATACTTTATTCAACAAATCCCTGACAATTGGATTATAGGATGAATGCTTTTGTTATTCTCTTGTCTCATCTGTTTTCTCTTATTTTTTTTCCTTTCATCCCCTCATCTCTTTCTATCCCTTCCTCACCTCTCACCTCTCTCAAACACTCTCTTGTTTTCTCTTATCTTTTTTTCCCTTTCATCCCCTCATCTCTTTCTATCCCTTCCTCACCTCTCACCTCTCACCTCTCTCAAACACTCTCCTGTTTTCTCTCTCTTTCGTCCTCTTCTTTCCCACTTTATGTAACATCACTTTCTTTCTTGCTTCTGAATCTCTCACTCCCTTTTTCCCTTTCTCTGTCCATCCTTCCCTCCATCTCTCTCTTCCAGGTGTTGCCAGCGAACCCAGAGGAGTCATGGCAGGTGTACAGTTCAGCCCAGGACAGTGAGGGGAGGTGTGTGTGCACTGTGGTGGCACCACAGCAGTCCATGTGTTCACGAGACGCCCGCACCAAACAGCTGAGGCAGCTACTGGAGAAGGTAACTATGGTGACATAATGTCCACAGCAACACTAATGACCTGTCACGTCTTACCTCACAGACCGCGACCCCCCCCCCCCCCCCCCCCGCCATCCTGGACAGCAGCCCAAGCATGCACTCACACAAACACAGACACATGGACAGCATCCCCAGACAAGCTACGGGAGCAGCACCCTGCCTCAACCAGTTCAACATCACAGACTATGAGCCCATGCTATAGAAATATAATTTCTAGAATGGGCATCCCCATTCAAGCCAATGTTCTGTGATGGATGAATCGGTGGCCATATTGAGTGTACTCATGCCCATTTCTCCCTGATCTCCCCTGTGATAGGTCCAGAACATGACCCAGTCCATCCAGGTGCTGGACCAGCGGACCCAGAGAGACCTGCAGTACGTGGAGAAGATGGAGGTGCAGCTGAGAGGTCTGGAGACCAAGTTCAGACAGGTGGAGGAGAACCACAAGCAGAACATCGCCAAGCAATACAAGGTACAGCAGCAGCCCAGCACACCTAAACCCACCCTGCTGGGGCTATGGGGCTATCACCATGACCACAACCACCTCCACCCTCCACCCTCCATGGATGGGTTTTTGTGTGTGCCCACGGCCCACTCAGGATATGGTCCAGCATCAGATGATAATCAACAACATTCTTATTCTAAAGTTATTTGAAAAGATACTTAGATGCTGGATCCTCGCAGATTATCAACAGAGAGCACTCAAAAAATGCAATTTCAATACTTATCTATTATCTATATTTAATTACTGGTTAATGAATGAGTGTTGAGGATGAACCATAGGTGTGCTGCATATTTCCTTTTCTATGGTTCAGCATCACCAACCTCACCTAGAGTGTTTTCTATAGTCCCTAGGAACAGCTCTGAGTTGTAATGTATCAGGACTGTAGCAGAAATTAACTAAAGACCCGGGACTTAGGACTTTTGATAGGAAGGTTTTGGATTCAATATCTAAATAAACAGTCTTCTTCCTCCACAACAAAATTGGCTTGTAACCGTTATTACAACCGCAACTACCATTTCCACTAAATCTAGTACTACTACTAATAACACTAGTAACCATAATTCATTCTAGGGTACGAGCTGGAGGGATACTGGACAATTCAGTGGGCACATGCAAAAACTATCATCAACCAGATATTAATTCATTGCTTGGCTCACCTTCCTTCCTCCTTTCCTCCTCCTCCTCCTCCCTCTCCTGCCTTTAAAATGATTATCACCAATGCCAATTTAGCACCACACATTCTTTGATTGATTGATTGGTTGATCGGTTGATTGGTTGATTGATTGAACTAATCAATGAGAGAGGGTAGTAGATTCACCAGTAAGTCACAACTAACTTTTAAAACCACATAGGGTACGTTCGTAAATTCACTCTGGCTATCTACTCCGATTTAGAGCACCTCGCCAGTGCGCAGAAAAACTGATGAATTTCCGAACGCTCAACACCCGTTGAATATGGCGGCGTCAGTAAACTTCGGCAAAAAAGCATCATTAAATTGATGCCAGCCGCACAGTTACAGTCACCAATACTCTAGATAACATGTAAACAGCCTAAACAGCTCTGCGAGGGCGAGTAAAATGGTCAGAGTGAGGTGTTGACTAGTTTGTGTCTGGAAGTAGCTATCAAGCTATCCAACGTTAGCCAGTTAGCTTGGGTGCTTGACTGCCGTTGTGAGGTCAGATCGCTCGGATCAACCCTACTCCTCGACCAGAGCATCCAGTGTGCGCTCTGAACTCTCCGAGAGCGAACCGCTCTGAATTTACTAATGTACAATCTGACACTTGACAATCTGAACTTACGAACGCCCAGAGCGCACTCTGAGCGCACTCTGGCAATCCAGATAAAATTTACGAGCACACCCATAGTCAGAAGCTACATGCATATTGATGTGAGTTTCCTGGCACTCAGACAAATACTGTAGATCCATTTTCCCACTCCTCTCCAGTTACCTGTCTAATGATGATAGACTGAACTTCACCATGTATTGTAGTCTCAACATTAACAGCAGTATCAATCACAAAACAACTATTTCCACCCCCTGCATCCCTGACTGAGTGTCTACATTTCCAATGCATGCCTCCCACATTCATATCATGAGTGCAAAATCAAAGCATGCTTAACATACTCTCTAATCCAGTGTGTGTTGTTCTGTGTCTCTTAGATAGGTTAGTGAGCTAGATGTCAACAGTATGTTATTTTCTTGCTTGCAGGGCTAACTTTAGGACATGTAAAGAGAGAAGAAGAGGCAGGTCAATCTCATGTTCCACCTGAACTGGGCTACCACAGTACTGCGAGATTTACGAGCGTTCATGATTTACCTTTCGCACCATTAGTACTACTACTAAGAAACTCCACGCACCCCTTTCCCAAATAACCAACCAGCCAGCTCTACCTACCTGAAACCCCACTTACCCCTTTCTCAAATAACCAACCAGCCCACTCTACCTCTACCATTCCTGAAACCCCACCCACCCCTTTCTCAAATAACCAACCAGCCCACTCTACCTACCTGAAACCCCACCCACCCCTTTCTCAAATAACCAACCAGCCCACTCTACCTACCTGAAACCCCACCCACCCCTTTCTCAAATAACCAACCAGCCCACTCTACCTACCTGAAACCCCACCCACCCCTTTCTCAAATAACCAACCAGCCCACTCTACCTACCTGAAACCCCACCCACCCCTTTCTCAAATAACCAACCAGCCCACTCTACCTACCTGAAACCCCACCCACCCCTTTCTCAAATAACCAACCAGCCCACTCTACCTACCTGAAACCCCACCCACCCCTTTCCCAAATAACCAACCAGCCCACTCTACCTACCTGAAACCCCACCCACCCCTTTCTCAAATAACCAACCAGCCCACTCTACCTACCTGAAACCCCACCCACCCCTTTCTCAAATAACCAACCAGCCCACTCTACCTACCTGAAACCCCACCCACCCCTTTCTCAAATAACCAACCAGCCCACTCTACCTACCTGAAACCCCACCCACCCCTTTCTCAAATAACCAACCAGCCCACTCTACCTACCTGAAACCCCACCCACCCCTTTCTCAAATAACCAACCAGCCCACTCTACCTACCTGAAACCCCACCCACCCCTTTCCCAAATAACCAACCAACCAGCCAACCCTACCTACCTTCCCTACCTTCTCTACCTTCCCTACCTTCCCTACCTTCCCTACCTTCTCTACCTTCCCTACCTTCCCTACCTTACCTACCTTACCTACCTAACTACATTCTTAGAAAAAATAGTTCCAAAAGGGAAGCCTCTGTAGAAATGGTTCTACATTGAACCCCAAAGCATTTTACCTGCAACCAAAAATGGTTATTCAAAGGGTTCTCCTATGGGGACACCCAAAGTTCCCTTTAAGGTTCTAGATAGCACCTTTTTTTCTAAGAGTGTACCTACCTACCTACCTACCTACCTACCTACCTATCTTACCTACCTACCTACCTACCTACCTACCTATCTACCTACCACAGATCTATTTCTGCATGTTACTGGTAGGACATTTCCATCAAAAGGCTTTTTTAAAAGAAAACAATTAGTTGTTTACAGTTATTATTCTTATTTTTTACTTTTGTTTTTTGTCTATGCATACTTGGTTACTAAAGACAACTACGTACCTATAAACATTAGTGATAATAACATCTGAAACCCTTTGTTGTGTGTGACATGTAAAAGCATGTAACTCTGTTGCATTTTAAACGATGATGACCAATAAAGAGCTTTCCCAATTGTTTCCTGGTGTACTGAGGGCTTGTGTTTAACGTACCGGCTCGTCTGCATCAGGACGGAGCCTCTGCTTGCTCGCCAATACGGTGGAACACACATCAGGATTTGTTTGCTCAGACACACACAAACACACTGTACACACTGTACACACACACAAACACACAGGGCTATTGTGTTACTGTGAGAGAATGTCAGTGTAGGCCAGGCTAGAGTAGTCAGGGCCAGATAGGTGTTTTCTCCTTTTAAAAAACTTTTTGGGAGTCTTTTCTTTTTTGTCTCCAGGCATGACACTGAACCCAGCTTATTTTAATCCTTTCAGGCCATAAAATCGAAAATGGAGGAGATTAGGCCGTTGATACCAGTGTTGGAGGAGTACAAAGCCGATGCCAAATTGGTATTGCAGTTTAAGGAGGAGGTCCAGAATCTGACGTCAGTTCTAAGCGAGCTCCAGGAGGAGATGGGAGCCTATGACTACGAGGAACTCCACAACCGAGTGTCAGGTCTTGAGGAGAGACTCCGAGCATGCATGCAAAAATTAGGTAGGCTGAGAAAGTTTCTGACACACACTCTAACACACACACACACACACACACACACACACACACACACACACACACACACACACACACACACACACACACACACACCAGAGTGAAAGCTTCAGGCACATGAAGTGCACACTTTAGAAACATTCTACATCAAGGTACACTACATACACTACGTACACTACGTACACTACGTACACTACATACACTACGTACACTACATACACTACGTACACTACGGACACTAAATACACTACGTACACTACGTACACTACGGACACTACATACACTACGTACACTACATACACTACGGACACTACATACACTACGTACACTACGTACACTACATACACTATGTACACGACATACACTATGTATACTACATACACTACGGACACTACGTACACTACATACACTACGGACACCACATACACTACGGACACTATATACACTACATACACTACGTACACTACATACACTACATACACTACGTACACTACATACACTATGTACACAACATACACTACGTATACTACATACACAACGTACACTATGTACACTACGTACCCTACATACACTACATACACTACGTACACTACATACACTACATACACTACGTACACTACATACACTACATACACTACGTACACTACGTACACTACATACACTACGTACACTACATACACTATGTACACTACATACACTACCTACACTACATACACTACGGACACTACGTACACTACGTACACTACGGACACTACATACACTACGTACACTACATACACTACGGACACTACATACACTACGTACACTACATACACTATGTACACGACATACACTATGTATACTACATACACTACGGACACTACGTACACTACATACACTACGTACACTACATACACTACGGACACCACATACACTACGGACACTATATACACTACATACACTACGTACACTACATACACTACATACACTACGTACACTACATACACTATGTACACAACATACACTACGTATACTACATACACAACGTACACTATGTACACTACGTACCCTACATACACTACATACACTACGTACACTACATACACTACATACACTACGTACACTACATACACTACATACACTACGTACACTACGTACACTACATACACTACGTACACTACATACACTATGTACACTACATACACTACGTACACTACATACACTACCTACACTACATACACTACGGACACTACGTACACTACATACACTATGTACACTACATACACTACGTACACTACATACACTATGTACACTACATACACTATGTACACTACATACACTACCTACACTACATACACTACGGACACTACGTACACTACATACACTATGTACACTACATACACTACGTACACTACATACACTATGTACACTACATACACTATGTACACTACATACACTACGTACACACATGAAACACCTGAAAAGAAAAACACAATCCTTTCTCAACACACTGGAACACACCTTAGCTTCTTTCCAGATGTCATGAGCAGACATAATACTACACAGCCTATCAGTTAAATATGAATTACATGTATGTCTCACAATTATTTCAAAACACCTGTTTCTCAATATGATACAGTCCGACCTTTGTTTAATCCCAATTTACACTGACAAAAAAACATGATTCCATATTTTTGCCTGTCTCTGTTTAGCCAATTAGCCAATGTGTCAAAGGTGAATTTGATAATTTAAGACATACCAATTGGAGGTTGCTGAGGGGAGGACGGTTCATAATAATGGCTGGAACGGAGTAAATGGAATGCCATTAAACATATGGAAACCATGTGTTTGATACCATTCCACATATTCCACTCCTGCCACTACCACACACACACAAACACACACACACACACACACACACACACACACACACACACACACACACACACACACACACACACACACACACAGAAATTCACAGACACACAAACACACAGGAGACAATTCACAGAGTTTAGAGATCAGATGCGATAAAGGAGAGGTCAGAGGTCACTCAACAGGAGACAGTTCACAGAGTTTAGAGATCAGATGAGATAAAGGATCGGTCAGAGGTCACCCAGCAGGAGAGTTCACAGAGTTTAGAGATCAGATGAGATAAAGGAGAGGATGGTCACGTCATTGCTATGTTCTACTTCATCACTGCTGTCATCTCCCTTTCCCTCCTTCTCTTATTTATATCTCAGTAGACATTCCTCCTTCTCTATCCTATAGTTCTTCTCTCTGAGCCCAGCTCTCTATGTAACACCTGAAATATGTATCTGTCCCCTTCCCTCTCTAATGTGTCTACATTCACACTAGGATCAGGCTGATCCCTCTCTAATGTGTCAACATTCACACTAGGATCAGGTGGATCCCTCTCTAATGTGTCTACATTCACACTTGGATCAGGCTGATCCCTCTCTAATGTGTCTACATTCACACTAGGATCAGGCTGATCCCTCTCTAATGTGTCTACATTCACACTAGGATCAGGCAGCTCCCTCTCTAATGAGTCTACATTCACACTAGGATCAGGCTGATCCCTCTCTAATGTGTCTACATTCACACTAGGATCAGGCTGCTCCCTCTCTAATATGTCTACATTCACACTAGGATCAGGCTGCTCCCTCTCTAATATGTCTACATTCACACTAGGATCAGGCTGCTCCCTCTCTAATGTGTCTACATTCTCACTAGGATCAGGCTGCTCCCTCTCTAATGTGTCTACATTCACACTAGGATCAGGCTGCTCCCTCTCTAATGAGTCTACATTCACACTAGGATCAGGCTGCTCCCTCTCTAATATGTCTACATTCACACTAGGATCAGGCTGCTCCCTCTCTAATGAGTCTACATTTATTCACTGATTCAATAATCCTCAACTCATCATTCCATTCCAGAATGACTAACTGATGGTTTTGGGGTTAGATTTCCCTGTAGTCTAGCTCTGGTTGGCTGGAGCCATATTCAGGCCAATAGGAGATTAGATTAGACCTCATGTGCGTCTCTCTCTCTCTCCCCGAGGTCCAGACCGACCATAATCCAAAGATAGGAACATGGTGATTAGAGGAAATAAATAAACACAGATTATTACTATAGTCTGTAATCCCACGGAGGTATTATGTAAGGTGCTGATAGTAGTGGTGTTTGCTCATGTGATGTTGTGTTTGTCTCGCTGCTGTTAACCTGCTGAGGTCTCATAGTCACAGCTTGATATATTTCATTTAATTTAAACCAGAATCAAAGTGTGCAAAACACACACATGATGTAGTTTTAACTTTCAAAACTGTCAAAATGTGAGAGAATAATACAGTTTTTGATAGAAAGAGTGAAGATAGATAGACATGAGAGAAAGAGTGAGGGGTGAAGATAGATGAGAGAAAGAGTGAGGGTTGAAGATAGATGAGAGAAAGAGTGAGGGTTGAAGATAGATGAGAGAAAGAGTGAGGGTTGAAGATAGATGAGAGAAAGAGTGAGGGGTGAAGATAGATGAGAGAAAGAGTGAGGGTTGAAGATAGATGAGAGAAAGAGTGAGGGGTGAAGATAGATGAGAGAAAGAGTGAGGGTTGAAGATAGATGAGAGAAAGAGTGAGGGGTGAAGATAGATGAGAGAAAGAGTGAGGGGTGAAGATAGATGAGAGAAAGAGTGAGGGGTGAAGATAGATGAGAGAAAGAGTGAGGGTTGAAGATAGATGAGAGAAAGAGTGAGGGGTGAAGATAGATGAGAGAAAGAGTGAGGGGTGAAGATAGATGAGAGAAAGAGTGAGGGTTGAAGATAGATGAGAGAAAGAGTGAGGGTTGAAGATAGATGAGAGAAAGAGTGAGGGTTGAAGATAGATGAGAGAAAGAGTGAGGGGTGAAGATAGATGAGAGAAAGAGTGAGGGTTGAAGATAGATGAGAGAAAGAGTGAGGGGTGAAGATAGATGAGAGAAAGAGTGAGGGTTGAAGATAGATGAGAGAAAGAGTGAGGGGTGAAGATAGATGAGAGAAAGAGTGAGGGGTGAAGATAGATGAGAGAAAGAGTGAGGGGTGAAGATAGATGAGAGAAAGAGTGAGGGGTGAAGATAGATGAGAGAAAGAGTGAGGGTTGAAGATAGATGAGAGAAAGAGTGAGGGTTGAAGATAGATGAGAGAAAGAGTGAGGGTTGAAGATAGATGAGAGAAAGAGTGAGGGTTGAAGATAGATGAGAGAAAGAGTGAGGGGTGAAGATAGATGAGAGAAAGAGTGAGGGTTGAAGATAGATGAGAGAAAGAGTGAGGGTTGAAGATAGATGAGAGAAAGAGTGAGGGTTGAAGATAGATGAGAGAAAGAGTGAGGGGTGAAGATAGATGAGAGAAAGAGTGAGGGTTGAAGATAGATGAGAGAAAGAGTGAGGGTTGAAGATAGATGAGAGAAAGAGTGAGGGTTGAAGATAGATGAGAGAAAGAGTGAGGGTTGAAGATAGATGAGAGAAAGAGTGAGGGTTGAAGATAGATGAGAGAAAGAGTGAGGGTTGAAGATAGATGAGAGAAAGAGTGAGGGTTGAAGATAGATGAGAGAAAGAGTGAGGGGTGAAGATAGATGAGAGAAAGAGTGAGGGTTGAAGATAGATGAGAGAAAGAGTGAGGGTTGAAGATAGATGAGAGAAAGAGTGAGGGTTGAAGATAGATGAGAGAAAGAGTGAGGGGTGAAGATAGATGAGAGAAAGAGTGAGGGTTGAAGATAGATGAGAGAAAGAGTGAGGGTTGAAGATAGATGAGAGAAAGAGTGAGGGTTGAAGATAGATGAGAGAAAGAGTGAGGGGTGAAGATAGATGAGAGAAAGAGTGAGGGTTGAAGATAGATGAGAGAAAGAGTGAGGGTTGAAGATAGATGAGAGAAAGAGTGAGGGGTGAAGATAGATGAGAGAAAGAGTGAGGGGTGAAGATAGATGAGAGAAAGAGTGAGGGTTGAAGATAGATGAGAGAAAGAGTGAGGGTTGAAGATAGATGAGAGAAAGAGTGAGGGGTGAAGATAGATGAGAGAAAGAGTGAGGGTTGAAGATAGATGAGAGAAAGAGTGAGGGTTGAAGATAGATGAGAGAAAGAGTGAGGGTTGAAGATAGATGAGAGAAAGAGTGAGGGTTGAAGATAGATGAGAGAAAGAGTGAGGGTTGAAGATAGATGAGAGAAAGAGTGAGGGGTGAAGATAGATGAGAGAAAGAGTGAGGGGTGAAGATAGATGAGAGAAAGAGTGAGGGGTGAAGATAGATGAGAGAAAGAGTGAGGGGTGAAGATAGATGAGAGAAAGAGTGAGGGGTGAAGATAGATGAGAGAAAGAGTGATGGGTGAAGATAGATAGACATGAATAATTGCATTTCCCAACCACATTAGTGCCAGAGAGATAATGAGAGAAAGGGGGAGAATCGCATAAAGAGAGAGAAAAGCATAGAGGGGAAGAGAGACTATAATAGGGGACGGGACCGAAGCTGTTTGTTCGTTAGTTAACATTAAGATCTAACAACAAGAACGAGGTTGTTAACCATCTGTTCATAATGATAAACCCATTAATCAAACTACCTGGCTGTCATCAGGGAACACGGCGCAGCTAAGCGTTCAGGAGCTAGATATGTCAACTTCATATCAACACCTCAATCAAGCCTAATTAACGATGCGCTCAGCTCAAACAGCCTAGAACGGGTAGCAGCAGCATGAGCTCAGTGGATCCTGCATAACCTGGAACAACAATCAAATCTCTCTCCCTCCCTCCATCTCTCTCCCCCCTCTCTCTCCATCTCTCTCTCTTGCTCTGTCTCTCTCTCTCCTCATTTCTCCCCATCTCTCTCTCTCTCTCTCTCTCTCTCTCTCTCTCTCTCTCTCTCTCACCCTCCATCGCTCAGACAAACATAATGCACAGAATACCCAAGACCATTACCTTTATTCTCTGAGGATGACATACAGATGGAGGCCTAGACATAGACACAAACAGTGTTTAATCTATGAGAATGATATGCAGTATCTATGAGAGGTATTTCTATGTTGGTTATTCCTTCACAGCGTGTGGGAAGTTGACGGGCATCAGTGATCCTGTCACCATCAAGACGTCTGGATCCCGGTTCGGATCCTGGATGACTGACCCTGCGGCACCAGAAGGAGATACCAGGGTATACACACACACACATTTCAGCCGTCCATGAACATGGAGAAAATACAATTACCCCTCTTTAACACTTCGGTAGCGTCTAAAGCCCAGCTACATTAAAGTGATGATTTACTGAGTTCGGTAGCGTCTAAAGCCCAGCTACATTAAGGTAATGATTTCCTGAGCTCGGTAGCGTCTAAAGCCCAGCTACATTAAGGTAATGATTTCCTGAGCTCGGTAGCGTCTAAAGCCCAGCTACATTAAGGTAATGATTTCCTGAGCTCGGTATCGTCTAAAGCCCAGCTACATTAAGGTAATGATTTCCTGAGCTCGGTAGCGTCTAAAGCCCAGCTACATTAAGGTAATTATTTCCTGACCTCGGTATCGTCTAAAGCCCAGCTACATTAAGGTAATGATTTCCTGAGCTCGGTAGCGTCTAAAGCCCAGCTACATTAAGGTAATTATTTCCTGAGCTCGGTAGCGTCTAAAGCCCAGCTACATTAAGGTAATTATTTCCTGAGCTCGGTAGCGTCTAAAGCCCAGCTACATTAAGGTAATGATTTCCTGAGCTCGGTATCGTCTAAAGCCCAGCTACATTAAGGTAATGATTTCCTGACCTCGGTAGTGTCTAAAGCCCAGCTACATTAAGGTAATTATTTCCTGAGCTCGGTAGCGTCTAAAGCCCAGCTACATTAAGGTAATGATTTCCTGAGCTCGGTATCGTCTAAAGCCCAGCTACATTAAGGTAATTATTTCCTGACCTTGGTAGTGTCTAAAGCCCAGCTACATTAAGGTAATTATTTCCTGACCTCGGTAGCGTCTAAAGCCCAGCTACATTAAGGTAATGATTTCCTGAGCTCGGTAGCGTCTAAAGCCCAGCTACATTAAGGTAATTATTTCCTTACCTTGGTAGCGTCTAAAGCCCAGCTACATGAAGGTAATTATTTCCTGACCTCGGTAGCGTCTAAAGCCCAGCTACATTAAGGTAATTATTTCCTGACCTCGGTAGTGTCTAAAGCCCAGCTACATTAAGGTAAAGATTTCCTTACCTTGGTAGCGTCTAAAGCCCAGCTACATTAAGGTAATGATTTCCTTACCTCGGTATTGTCTAAAGCCCAGCTACATTAAGGTAATTATTTCCTTACCTTGGTAGCGTCTAAAGCCCAGCTACATTAAGGTAATGATTTCCTGAGCTCGGTATCGTCTAAAGCCCAGCTACATTAAGGTAATTATTTCCTTACCTTGGTAGCGTCTAAAGCCCAGCTACATTAAGGTAATGATTTCCTGAGCTCGGTATCGTCTAAAGCCCAGCTACATTAAGGTAATTATTTCCTCACCTTGGTAGTGTCTAAAGCCCAGCTACATTAAGGTAATGATTTCCTGAGCTCGGTATCGTCTAAAGCCCAGCTACATTAAGGTAATGATTTCCTGACCTCGGTAGTGTCTAAAGCCCAGCTACATTAAGGTAATTATTTCCTTACCTTTGTAGTGTCTAAAGCCCAGCTACATTAAGGTAATTATTTCCTTACCTTGGTAGCGTCTAAAGCCCAGCTACATTAAGGTAATTATTTCCTTACCTTGGTAGTGTCTAAAGCCCAGCTACATTAAGGTAATGATTTCCTGACCTCGGTAGCGTCTAAAGCCCAGCTACATTAAGGTAATGATTTCCTTGGCACTGTGTTTTACGGCGGTAGCTCCTGGAAGATCACACTAAGTGCTTTACATTACACTCATTGTCTGTATCCCAAATGGCACCCTATTCATATATAGAGCATTACTTTTGACCATGGCCCATAGGGCTCAGATCAAAATGCCCTTTGGAATGCACACTATATTACTCAGGTGACATGACTAATTGTACTCAGTTGAAGAGGCCAGGCTGTTAAGAGTCCTGACACACCCATAATAGAGTTGCCTCTTCAGAATCTGACCTTAATAGAAGCTTTGATTAATGTCTGTCTGTCTGTCTGTCTGTCTGTCTGTCTGTCTGTCTGTCCGTCCGTCCGTTCCGTTCCTTCTACTAAACGGCCATGTCTGAGTTAGCTCTCCTGGGCTGGGCATCTGTTGGAGGAATAGACAGACAAAGCTTTTATTACTAAAACACATTCAAATGCAAATGCAGAGAATAAATGCATGGTTTACACCCGAGCCCTGACAGCAAGGTCGTTAATGAAGGGATGGTGTCAGCCAAGATGTTTATTTGTCAGCCAAAATGTTTATATGACACATGGATCTGTATGCAGATCTGGGGTTTAGAGGTTAGAGTACAAATACATAAAGCACACGCAAACATAAACATACATGACCGTCATAGTCATAATATCATCTGTACATCGAAGGAAAACTGCATATGTTCCATATGTGGGTCTCTCTGGTATTGCTCTATTCTTCTGGTTTCTCTGTGTAACGTTGGACCTTGCTGCTTGTGAGATACAAGGTAGTGTGAGAGTGTCTGAGAGTGTCCAGTAAGGCAAGATAATAATTTAAAGGCAAGGTAGCTAAGCTGGATGGTAAAATATGTGCTATGCATGTGTGCCATGAATCCATGAGACCATGTGTAATGTGTTCTAATGGTACCAGGAAGACAGATAAATATAGGATGTATTTACAATGTTGTTTGTGCTCCACTTGTTGCCCTTTTCTCATGGCAACGGGCCACAAATCTTGCTGTTGTGATTGCAAACAGAGGTATTTCACCTAACAGATATGGGAGTTTATCAATGTTTAATTTTATATGTATCTCTAATATGGTCAAATATTTGTCAGGAGTTTAGGAAGTGTAGCTCAGTTTCCACCTCATTTTGTGGGCAGTGTGCACATGGCGAGAGCCTCTCTCAATAGCAAGGCTATGCTCACTGAGTCTGTACATAGTCAAGGATTTTCTTAACTTGGGGTCAGTCACGGTGGTCAGTTATTCTGCCACGGTGTACTCTCTGTTTAGGGCCAGATAGCATTATTGTTTGCTCTGTTTCTTGGTTGATTCTTTCCAGTGTCATATACTGTAGTTCTCTTTTTGCTTTCTCATAATTTGGTTAGGACTGGTGCTCTGTGGGGTCTGTTTGTGTGGGTCTCTCTCTCTCTCTCTGTAAGAGAAGAACATTAAAGGTTGGTGATGGTGTTTCCTGGACCCTTAAGGCCCTTACATCCGGGCTCTCAAAGATCCATTAGCTAATCAGATTGTCAGGAGGGGGAATGGGAAAGTTGTGGTGTGTCAGAACTTGGAGGGTTGGAGCAGGAGGGGATGCAGCAAATGGGGCATCAGGTAGCCTAGTGGTTAGCGCATTGGACTTGTAACCGAAAGGTTGCAAGATCAAATCCCAGAGCTGACAAGGTAAAACATCTGTCGTTCTGCCCCAGAACAAGGCCTTGTTTGTAAGCCGTCTATGAAAATAAGAATTTGTTCTTAACTGACTTGCCTAGTTAAAAAATCAATGAGGAAATGGTCTAGGCAGCCTTTTATCCGGAATGATTCGCATTATCCCTGTGGGGCTGGGCCCCGGCCTGCCTCCACCTGCAGCTGCCTGTCATTCCTGACTGTTTGTATTCTGAAGCAGAAGGCAGGAGCACTGCTCCCTGCTCTGCTCCGAGTCAAGCATCCCATTTAATTAGGCTTTCTGTTGACAGCGTGATATGATTTACAGTGTGAAATTATGCGTGATCCACATGTATATAGCGCCCATCTACATAATGGTGCATTGAGGAGTTTGATAGGAGGGTTTTAACAGGACTGCAGGGTGTGGTTTATCGTCTTTGTATTATAAAGTTGCTACTGACTCTGAGTTAATATTTACTCTCTCCTCTCTACTCGTCTGTATCTCTGTCTGTTAGGTGTGGTACATGGACGGTTACCACAACAACCGCTTCGTGCGGGAGTACAAGTCCATGGCGGACTTCATGACGACGGACAACTTCACGTCTCACCGCCTCCCCCACCCGTGGTCCGGGACGGGTCAGGTGGTCTACAACGGCTCCATTTACTTCAACAAATTTCAGAGTCACATCATCATCAAGTTTGACTTCAAGACCTCCGCCATTAGCAAGTCACGCCAGCTGGACAACGCCGGCTACAACAACATGTATCACTATGCCTGGGGCGGCCACTCCGACATCGACCTCATGGTGGACGAGGGTGGGCTCTGGGCTGTCTATGCCACCAATCAGAACGCTGGAAACATCGTCATCAGCAAGCTCAACCCCAGCACGCTGCAGATCATCAAGAGCTGGACCACCAACCACCCCAAGAGGAGCGCTGGCGAAGCCTTCATGATCTGTGGTACTCTCTATGTTACCAACGGTTACTCTGGAGGGACCAAGGTGTACTACGCCTACAGCACTAACTCCTCCACGTACGAGTACATAGACATCGCCTTCCAGAACAAGTACTCCCATATCTCCATGCTTGACTACAACCCTCGGGACCGTGCGCTCTACGCATGGAATAATGGACACCAGGTTCTGTACAATGTCACACTGTTCCATGTCATCAGCTCACAGGAATTGTAACCATGGAGACAGTACTATTTACAATATACTATATAGAGAATAGAGAGAGAGATCATCCTATATTTAAATATACTGTATATCTAGAAGAGAAAGACTTTATGGAAAGTGCAGCATATGTAGTATGTCATATCATAAGACTGTCTTTAGAGAGATTACATCAACCATGACTGGAACTACAACGTGAATTAATGTGCACATCGATTGAAATTAAAAAGAGAACTGTTTACTAAAAAGGAAGGGAACATGATACATCTAGAGTTCAAAACTATATATTGGACTGAAAATAACAGATGCCAAAAAAATATCACGCCTTTCTTTTTTAAATAATGGCTAGTAACCATCATGGAAGATTGTCTCTGCGGCTCTGGGTCTGTCTCTGGAAGTACTGTCAGGAAGTACCTCCCTTGTCTCTCCTGGACTTTACTCTATGGGGATCATTGGGGTCCTAGCAAAGGACTATGGGATTGGTTATAAACTGTTTGCCAACCAGGACCCCCCATTGGCCCCCGGACAGAGAGAGGGAGAACCTCGCCCTTCGGACAGATAAGGGGTAAAATTGGGAGAACTGGGACATTATTTGGAGAATGGTGGGGTGAACCAGCATATGGTGTGCAGAAGACCACAGAGCCTACAACCACCGTCTGTCACACACACAAACACATTCTATCCCTTTTATCCCTTCAGTAGCAAATAAAGAAGTCTGTAAACAAGTTAACAACAACATCATCAACATCCATGAGAAGACCTGGGCCTGTGTTCACAAAGTGTCTCAGAGTAGGAATACTGATTTAGGATCAGGTTCCCCCTCTTATTCATTATGATTTAAAGGGCAAATCGGATCCGAGATCAGCACTCCTACCCTAAGACGATTTTTGAATACGCTCCCTGAAGGCACTGACTGTTGGGGCACACTGTTGTACTGTACGAGAAGTAGGTCGGTATTCAATCAAAGCTGTGTAAGTAGCGCGCTTGACATTTTAAAGGGAATTTCCAATTGAGTCAAATCAGCAGCATTTTCAGTGAATGCAATCTCTGCAAACGCGGGAACATTGGCATTAAAAGCCGTGTTGTCAACTGCGCCACAGCGTGCCTCTTGGATTGAATCCCGGCCAAAGACTTTCCTGTTGTTTGTGACTCTGTGTAAAACAGCCTTGATTTGCATGAGTGTTTTTTTACCATTCTGGTCTGCTACCTTCTGAATGTATTTTGCTATATGATGCTGTACCTATAAAAGAGAGGGATGTGGGGGGGGGTTGGTTGCAAAAATGTTTGCTTTTTCACTTGTTTGTTTTTAGAACGTTTATTTTTCCAGTCGGAGGCTTTTTTTAATGTTCTTGTATCACCCCCTTGCTGTTGGCACTGGCTTTGCTTCTCTGTCTATGTTTAGTTGGACCGTGTGGGAGGAACCTATCTCATATCCAGCTCATTTCTTTCAGAAGAATACAAAGCAATAGAATATATCAAGTAATGTATCCTGGAGACCTGGGTTCAGTCCTACGGCTCTTCTCTCTTCAACTGAATTATCATCACCCTATTCTGTTAACTAAAGTATGCCTTTTAGTTGAGGGTAATGCTGTTAAATGTATCTCTCCCTCCCACTCAGCTAGCAGAGGATAATGCTGTTTAAATGTTTAAAAAACTTGCAGAGGACAATGGCTTTTCACTCTTTTTGTGCTTTTGCTGGATGTGTGTTGTACCTGAGATGAGATAGTTAATGATTTGTGTCAATAAACAGAGAATCTTTGTTCTAATCTCATTCCTCGCGCAGCTTGAATTATTGATCGTCATGGAGCAACAAAGGGGCAGTTAAAGAGCCCCATGGGGCTCTACAGTAGAACCACAGGTTGCAGACCCCTGGTTATGGTAACAGTGCATGTGTCTGTCAGGATCAGGCTGTTGTGTGTGTCTTTGTTTGTTTGTGTGCTTGACTGACCATAATACCACATCATGGGTATTACTAAGAATAATACTGAGGGGTCATGTCTTTTCATGAGTTCATTCTGCTTCAGATCAAACCGAGAGAGAGAGAGAGAGAGAGAGAGAGAGATTACTCCCTGGATATACATTGCCTCGTGTTGATAGCTCCCTGGATATACATTGCCTCGTGTTGATAGCTCCCTGGATATACATTGCCTCGTGTTGATAGCTCCCTTGGTATACATTGCCTCGTGTTGATAGCTCCCTGGATATACATTGCCTCGTGTTGATAGCTCCCTGGGTATACATTGCCTCGTGTTGATAGCTCCCTGGATATACATTGCCTCGTGTTGATAGCTCCCTGGATATACATTACCTCCTGTTGATGGCTCCTTGGATATACATTACCTCCTGTTGATGGCTCCCTGGATATACATTACCTCCTGTTGATAGCTCCCTGGATATACATTGCCTCGTGTTGATAGCTCCCTGGATATACATTGCCTCGTGTTGATAGCTCCCTGGATATACATTGCCTCCTGTTGATAACTCCCTGGATATACATTGCCTCATGTTGATTGCTCCCTGGATATACATTACCTCCTGTTGATAGCTCCCTGGATATACATTACCTTCTGTTGATAGCTCCCTGGATATACATTACCTCGTGTTGATAGCTCCCTGGATATACATTACCTCGTGTTGATAGCTCCCTGGATATACATTACCTCGTGTTGATAGCTCCCTGGATATACATTGCCTCCTGTTGATAGCTCCCTGGATATACATTGCCTCGTGTTGATAGCTCCCTGGATATACATTACCTCCTGTTGATAGCTCCCTGGATATACATTGCCTCGTGTTGATAGCTCCCTGGATATACATTACCTCCTGTTGATAGCTCCCTGGATATACATTACCTCGTGTTGATAGCTCCCTGGATATACATTACCTCGTGTTGATAGCTCCCTGGATATACATTACCTCGTGTTGATAGCTCCCTGGATATACATTACCTCCTGTTGATAGCTCCCTGGATATACATTGCCTCGTGTTGATAGCTCCCTGGATATACATTACCTCCTGTTGATAGCTCCCTGGATATACATTGCCTCGTGTTGATAGCTCCCTGGATATACATTACCTCGTGTTGATAACTCCCTGGATATACATTACCTCCTGTTGATAACTCCCTGCATATACATTGTCTCGTGTTGATAACTCCCTGTATGTGGATAAGTGATGCAGAATAGAGGATTATTATTCTTCATATGCACTATCTGCTTGCCTGTCCGGATATTAAATACACAGTAGGAAAACACAAGTCTTTATAATACTAATCTCCCACACATCATTACCGGTATGTGCCATAATTGTGTTATAATAAAGTATGTCTAAAATCAAACATCACAGAGAACAATGTAACCCATTAAAAATAGGCATCCTTTTAAGCATCTTTAAAAATGTATCTCACAGTGTGTTCCCAACTATTCTAGAACACTTCAAAAGCCATTTCCCTTTCAAATTATTATTACTATTGTTGCAACAATGAATTATAGTGATTCTTTCTATGTGATCAAACTTTCGGAGAGACTGATGGGGATTGGCGGTGTTCATGTTTTCTCAGTACCATCTGTGGAGCCTCCTGGGTCAAGTAGAATCGGATGTTCTCTTCCTGCAGATTAAAGAATCCCAATGCTTGGCTTTGGTTTAAAGCCCATGTTTCACTTTAAAACCATGCATATATTTAAGAGTCTGATACGTCACTTATTTTTTCAATATGACATTGTAAATTGGAGATGTAATCAATGATATACTTCTGGGCTCCACGCGCACCATAAAAATATGAAGTAGAATGTTATCCAGGCTTGACGTAGATTCAGACGAACACTTCTGGACTGCCTGGCTGCACCATATGGAAGTGTGCAAGTGGGTTTCTTTTGACAATGAAGCACCAGTGTTAAAACAGACAGCTTCAGTCAGCCGATTCTAGCCATCCCTTCTAGTTAGTCCTAGTCAGGCAGGACCCCCACATACAGAGGACCCACACTTTTGTTAGTGTCTTAGTGGTCGAGGTCACGCCAAATACTTATCACCACATCTCCTTCAGCCTGTCAGTGGCCTTGATTCCCAGGACTTCAGTTTCAGTTAGTTTATGACCCCAGCACACTGTGTGGTCAGAAACCTGCTTTCCCCATCATGATGAGCACTTCCACAATTTTCCCTCCTGCTGATCTTTTCCTCCTCTGGACTGAAATACAGGGATTCTGATGTTCAATTGTTCGTGCATCTCAACGTAAGTTCCTTGAGATCTGTGTCATATAATGTGGAGCTAAGTTTGGTGGTTTATTGTGTACAATTACTGTGTGTTGAGCTTGATAGCTAGCTCGTGCTCCCGCTAGTGTTAGCATTTTGCATTGGAATGCATGAACATTTTTGGATGACTGTTAGCGATAAGCCATGTATTACCATGATTCATTTATGGTACTTATTTTCCACCATAATTTGCAAATAAATTCATTAAAAATCCTACAATGTGATTTTCTGGATTTTTGGATCATCTTTTTAAGTGGGAGAACTTGCACAATTGGTGGCTGACTAAATACTTTTTTCCCCCACTGTAAATATGATCCCCAATCAGAGACAACGATAGATAGCTGCCTCTGATTGGGAACCATACCAGGCCAACATAGAAATACAAAAACTAGACTACACATAGAAATAATAAACTAGAACACCCCCCAGTTACGCCCTGACCTACTCCACCATAAAAAATAAAATCTTTCTATGGTCAGGATGTGACAACTTTTTGGCAATAATTACCATCATTATGTTTGGAGGAGAAAGGGGGAGGCTTGCAAGCCGAATAACACCTTCCCAACCGTGAAGCATGGGGGTGGCAGCATCATGTTGTGGGGTGCTTTGCTGCAGGAGGGACTGGTGCACTTTACAAAATAGATGGCATCATGAGGATGGAAAATTATGTGGATATATTGAAGCAACATGTCAAGACATCAGTCAGGAAGTTAAAGCTAGGTCGCAAATGGGTCTTCCAAATGGACAATAACCCCAAGCATACTTCCAAAATTGTGGCAAAATGGCATAAGGACAACAAAGCCCAGGTATTGGAGTGGCCATCACAAAGACCTGACCTCAATCCAAAAGAAAATTTGTGGGCAGAACAGAAAGCGTGTGCATGCAAAGAGGCCTATAAACCTGACTCAGTTACACCAGCTCTATCTTGAGGAATGGACCAAATTTCATCCAACTTATTGTGGAAAGCTTGTGGAAGGCTACCCAAAATGTTTGACCCAAGTTATACAATTTAAAGGCAATGCTACCAAATACTAATTGAGTGAAAGTAAACTTCTGACCCACTGGGAATGTGATGAAAGAAATAAAAGCTGAAATAAATCCTTCTCTCGACATTTCACATTAGGTCAGTTAGTGGTGATTCTAACTGACCTAAGACAGGGAATTTTTTACAGTTGAAAAACTGAGTTTAAATGACAATAAATTACACATGCTTTTGTGCAAATGGAATAGACAACAGGTGGAAATTATAGGCAATTAGCAAGACACCCCCAATAAAGGAGTGGTTCTGCAGGTGATAACCACAGACCACTTCTCAGTTCCTATGCTTCCTGGCTGATGTTTTGGTCACTTTTGAATGCTGGCGGTGCTTTCACTCTAGTGGTAGCATGAGACGGAGTCTACAACCCACACAAGTGGCTCAGGTAGTGCAGCTCATCCAGGATGGAACATCAATGCGAGCTGTGGCAAGAAGGTTTGCTGTGTCTGTCAGCGTAGTGTCTGGAGCATGGAGGCGCTACCAGGAGACAGGCCAGTACATCAGGAGACGTGGAGGAGGCCGTAGGAGGGCAACAACCCAGCAGCAGGACCGCTCCCTCTGCCTTTGTGCAAGGAGGAGCAGGAGGAGCACTGCCAGAGACCTGCAAAATTACCTCCAGCAGGCCACAAATGTGCATGTGTCTGCTAAAACGGTCAGAAACAGACTCCGTGAGGGTGGTATGAGGGCCCGACGTCCACAGGTGGGGGTTGTGCTTACAGCCCAACACCATGCAGGACGTTTGGCATTTGCCAGAGAACACCAAGATTGGCAAATTCGCCACTGGCACCCTGTGCTCTTCACAGATGAAAGCAGGTTCACACTGAGCACATGTGACAGAGGTGACAGTCTGGAGATGTCGTGGAGAACGTTCTGCTGCCTGCAACATCCTCCAGCATGACCGGTTTGGGTCAGTCATGGTGTGGGGTGGCATTTCTTTGGGGGGCCGCACAGCCCTCCATGTGCTCGCCAGAGGTAGCCTGACTGCCATTAGGTACCGAGATGAGATCCTCAGACCCCTTGTGAGACCATATGCTGGTGCGGTTGGCCCTGGGTTCCTCCTAATGCAAGACAATGCTAGACCTCATGTGGCTGGAGTGTGTCAGCAGTTCCTGCAAGAGGATGGCATTGATGCTATGGACTGGCCCGCCCGTTCCCCAGACCTGAATCCAATTGAGCACATCTGGGACATCATGTCTCGCTCCATCCACTAACGCCACATTGCACCAAAGACTGTCCAGGAGTTGGCGGATGCTTTAGTCCAGGTCTGGGAGGAGATCCCTCAGGAGACCATCCACCACCTCATCAGGAGCATGCCCAGGTGTTGTAGGTCATACAGGCACGTGGAGGCTACACACACAGTACTGAGCCTCATTTTGACTTGTTTTAAGGACATTACATCAAAGTTGGATCAGCCTGTAGTGTGGTTTTCCACTTTAATTTTGAGTGTGACTCAAAATCCAGACCTCCATGGTTTGATACATTTGATTTCCATTGATCATTTTTGTGTGATTTTGTTGTCAGCACATTCAACTATGTACGAATATTTCGTTCATTCAGATCTAGGATGTGTTATTTTAGTGTTCCCTTTATTTTTTGGAGCAGTGTCTATATCCCACATGACTAAAGAATGGCAAAACAACGTCATAACAGCTTTATATGAATTTGAGTGGTTACATACAATACATGTTGACAGAATGGCTGCGAGACAGAGAGACTGTTGCTGTACTCTCAGGTAAGGCCCTTCCTATTTTATTAGGATCCCCATTAGCTGTTGCAAAAGCAGCAGCTACTCTTCCTGGGGAACACATGGAACATGACATAATACAGAACATTAAAAGACAAGAACAGCTGAAGGACAGAACTACAGTGCTTCTGGAACCACTGAAGACCCCAGTATTCAGTCAGGAAGCTTGAAGAAGATGTGTGTCACCATCCAAGCCCATGTCACAGCAGGCAGTGGCCTGGGCCATGTTCACTGCACATGTTGCTGAACTATTGAACACTTTTGTTAGTGGAAATTCACATACAATATTCAGTTCATATGCATGGACTGTAATACCTCGAGGGTCTTGTGGTGAAGACTGCTGTGCAAGGTATTGGGCAACAGTTTTATTTCTGGACCCGTATTCACAAAGCTTCTTCAGAGTAGGACTAGTGATCTACGACCAGCTCCCTTTTGTCAATGTAATCAATCATTGTGATATAAAAGGCACAACTGCTCCTAAATCAATACTCCTACTTTGAGATTCTTTATGAATACGGGCATGCTGCTTTCTAGTGATCTAACTCCCTCTTCATCTGAAATGCAACAACACCAAAAACATGAATAAGAATTAGCCTAGTCAGTCAGTAACTTAGTTAACACTAACGTAAATGTGCACAAGCCTATTCATTCCAATTGTACCAAAACAACAGCCTATTTGCAGTGAAATCAAGACGGGCATTTTTCTTGCCAACCTTTTCTGTAAACAGTGCATCAATAAACAGGCAGGGCCATGAAGTAGTTTCACAATAGTCAGTATTATAGCTAGCTATATAGTTGTTATTTTCAAGAAACCTAGCTACAGGTCATTTAGCTAGCTAAGGTAGTAAACTCAGTCTGTTGGTGGGAGTGTGGTAATGTTAGCGAACTTTCCTCCAGCAATTTCAATCTAGATAGCTAATGGCATTTTTATTTGATCAACTTTTCAATCAGATGGGATAGCTAAGCAAATATAGCTAATCGTTTTCCCTTCACATCAATTTTTTTTTCTTTTTCACATCAAATCATATTTTTGTGAATATATACTGTACATATATATATATATACAGTGCCTTGCGAAAGTATTCGGCCCCTTGAACTTTGCAACCTTTTGCCACATTTCAGGCTTCAAACATAAAGATATAAAACTGTATTTTTTTTGTGAAGAATCAACAACAAGTGGGACACAATCATGAAGTGGAACGACATTTATTGGATATTTCAAACTTTTTTAACAAATCAAAAACTGAAAAATTGGGCGTGCAAAATTATTCAGCCCCTTTACTTTCAGTGCAGCAAACTCTCTCCAGAAGTTCAGTGAGGATCTCTGAATGATCCAATGTTGACCTAAATGACTAATGATGATAAATACAATCCACCTGTGTGTAATCAAGTCTCCGTATAAATGCACCTGCACTGTGATAGTCTCAGAGGTCCGTTAAAAGCGCAGAGAGCATCATGAAGAACAAGGAACACACCAGGCAGGTCCGATATACTGTTGTGAAGAAGTTTAAAGCCGGATTTGGATACAAAAAGATTTCCCAAGCTTTAAACATCCCAAGGAGCACTGTGCAAGCGATAATATTGAAATGGAAGGAGTATCAGACCACTGCAAATCTACCAAGACCTGGCCGTCCCTCTAAACTTTCAGCTCATACAAGGAGAAGACTGATCAGAGATGCAGCCAAGAGGCCCATGATCACTCTGGATGAACTGCAGAGATCTACAGCTGAGGTGGGAGACTCTGTCCATAGGACAACAATCAGTCGTATATTGCACAAATCTGGCCTTTATGGAAGAGTGGCAAGAAGAAAGCCATTTCTTAAAGATATCCATAAAAAGTGTCGTTTAAAGTTTGCCACAAGCCACCTGGGAGACACACCAAACATGTGGAAGAAGGTGCTCTGGTCAGATGAAACCAAAATTGAACTTTTTGGCAACAATGCAAAACGTTATGTTTGGCGTAAAAGCAACACAGCTGAACACACCATCCCCACTGTCAAACATGGTGGTGGCAGCATCATGGTTTGGGCCTGCTTTTCTTCAGCAGGGACAGGGAAGATGGTTAAAATTGATGGGAAGATGGATGGAGCCAAATACAGGACCATTCTGGAAGAAAACCTGATGGAGTCTGCAAAAGACCTGAGACTGGGACGGAGATTTGTCTTCCAACAAGACAATGATCCAAAACATAAAGCAAAATCTACAATGGAATGGTTCAAAAATAAACATATCCAGGTGTTAGAATGGCCAAGTCAAAGTCCAGACCTGAATCCAATCGAGAATCTGTGGAAAGAACTGAAAACTGCTGTTCACAAATGCTCTCCATCCAACCTCACTGAGCTCGAGCTGTTTTGCAAGGAGGAATGGGAAAAAATGTCAGTCTCTCGATGTGCAAAACTGATAGAGACATACCCCAAGCGACTTACAGCTGTAATCACAGCAAAAGGTGGCGCTACAAAGTATTAACTTAAGGGGGCTGAATAATTTTGCACGCCCAATTTTTCAGTTTTTGATTTGTTAAAAAAGTTTGAAATATCCAATAAATGTCGTTCCACTTCATGATTGTGTCCCACTTGTTGTTGATTCTTCACAAAAAAATACAGTTTTATATCTTTATGTTTGAAGCCTGAAATGTGGCAAAAGGTCGCAAAGTTCAAGGGGGCCGAATACTTTCGCAAGGCACTGTATATATATATATATATATATATATATATATATATATATATAAATACAGTCCCAATCAAAAGTTTGGACACAATTACTCATTCAAGGGTTTTTCTTTATTTTTACTATTTTCTACATTGTAGAATAATAGTGAAGACATCAAAACTATGAAATAACATATGGAATCAGGTAGTAATCAAAAAGTGTTAAACAAATCAAAATTGATTGTATAATTGAGATTCTTCAAAGTAGACAACCTTTGCCTTGATGGCAGCGTTGCACACGCTTGGCATTCTCTCAACCAGCTTCATGAGGCAGTCGCCTGGAATGCATTTCAATTAACAGGTGTGCCTTGTTAAAAGTTAACTTGTGGAATTTACTTTCTTCTTAAAGCATTTGTCCCAATCATGTAAGGATCGACCCAGGAGATGAGCATCAGATACAGGGAGTGAAGGTTTAATAGCTGACGGAGATGAAATGGACCAGGAACTTTGTCTGGACAGGAACACATAACAACAATTAATGCGGACACAGGGAACACCACCAAGGAACAGACAAATATACAGGGGGTAATCAACAATTTGAAGGAGTCCAGATGAGTCCAATTAGCGCTGCTGTGCGTAGTGATGGTGACAGGTGCGTGTAAAGAAGGGTAGCCTGGCACCCTCGAGCGCTAAAGAGGGCATTTATTTGGGCTGCAATTTCTGAGGCTGGTAACTCTACTGAACTTATCCTCGGCAGCAGAAGTAGCTCTGGGTCTTCCATTCCTGTGGCGGTCTTCATGAGAGCTAGTTTCATCATAGCGCTTGATGGTTTTTGTGACTGCACTTGAATAAACTTTAAAAGTTCTTGAAATGTTCCGTATTGACTGACCTTCATGCCTTAAAGTAATGATGGACTTGGTCTTTTACTGAATAGGGCTACCCCCCCCCCCCCCCCCCCCAAATTGTGAATTTTAAAGTAAATATGAACCATCAGTGTACAATGACCCCTTTGTTTTTAAGCCCTGGATTTCTAGACTCCATTTTTTAAATTTAGCAGCCCTGGGGGAAAAATAAACACGTTTTTTATATATTCTGTTTATATTGGCAAATTTAATTGCAACATTGCCTTTAAAAAATAGATATGACTTCTCTATATCCACCTATCTACCTCTATCTTTCCCTCTCTGATTGTATCAAACTCTTCTCACTCTCCCAATCTTGTTCCATTTCTCTCCTCTATCCCCCTCTCCTTTTGTCTTACGCCTCCAAACCTCTTTCTTCTCTCCCTGTTTAACCCTTGCACTGTCACTCCTTCCCTCTTCCTGTCCCCTCTTTCTCCCTCCCCATCCTTCAGGCATTCTTCCTCTCTCTCTCTCTCTCACTCTCTATCTCTCTTTCTCTCTCTCTTGGTTCTCTGATGTTTCAATTAATGAATAAATAAATATTTGCTTCTATTTTCAGTGAGAGTGTATGGCCAATACACAAGGACACATATAGAGATGGAGAAAGATGGCGAGAGGGAGAAAGATATATATAGTACATGTTCTGAACAAGGCCTCTGAGTATGTGTTACAATGTGCTGTCAATCAAGAATGGAATACATTACCATGTTTTAGAATGTGATTGGCAGACACACTGAGACGCACCACACCCCTCCATCTACCCCCCAACATTCTCTCACACACAACTTACCCCCTAGCACTCTGACAATTGCATGTAATTTTATAATTATATGTTATGTTTGTGTTCTGTATCTATTCCTGTATCATATTGTCTGGGTATGCCAGATTCCTCTAGCTATGCCGCTTGCTAGTTATTTTTCAACAGTCAAAAGCCTACCGCAAATGAGACGTATCAGATATGTGTTGTGACTTTACCAGGAGCACAGTCAAACAAAGCAGAGGAGAGAGGAAGGAAAGGAGAAGGAAAGAAGAGAAGAGAAGAGAAGAGAAGAGAAGGATGAGAGAAGCAGGAGAGGAGAGGAGGAGAGGGGACGGAGAGGTAAAGCGGAAAGGGGAGGTAGAGGAGAAGAAGTAGAGGAGAGGAAGGAGAAGAGAGAGGAAGGAGTGAGAGGAGAGATGAGACGTAAATAGGAGAGGAGAGAGGAAGGAGAGGAGAAGTAAGGAGAGAGGAGTGGAAAGAGGAAGGAGAGGAGAAGTAAAGGAGAGAATAAGGAGAGAGGAAGGAGAGGATAAGAAAATGAGAGAGGAAGGAGAGGAGAGAGGAGAAGTAAAGGAGAGGGGAGAGAAGAGAGGAAGGAGAGGATAAGTAAAGAAGAGAGGAAAGGAGAGGAGAAGGAGAGGAGAGATGAGAGGAGAGGAGAATAGAGGAGAGAGGAAGGAGAGGAGAAGGAGAAGAGGTGAGAAGAGAAGGAGAGTAGAGGAGAAAGTGAGGAGAGGAGAATGAGTAAGATAGGGAAAGTAGAGGAGAGGAGAATGAGTAAGAGAGGAGAAAGAGAGGAGAGGAGAACGAGAGGAGAGGAGAGGGGAGAGGAGAGTGGAAGGAAAGGGGAAGGAGAAGAGAGGATAGGAAAGAGAGGAGAGGAGAGGAGAGAGTAAGTAGAGTTGATAGGAAGTAGTGGAGAGAGAAGGACCCTGGCATGTTTGCCCATGTTTAGCAAGTTTCATAATCCCCTGAGTGCTAAGACACTTAGTGGTGACATTTACTGCAACCTATAAAGAAGTGGTGTGTGTGTGTGCGTGCATATGTGTGTGTGTGTGCATGCAGGGACAAATATATCATTCTGCAGCTATAAATTATACAGAGTGAGAAGCAGCTTTTAGGATTTATTTTGGAGAGCTGTCCATTGTGCTGAACATACTGAGGGCCATACGGAGAGAAGCATCCAGCTGAAGATTATGCACGCTGACACCGGGTCTTCTGCGAACCTCGAAGCGCAACCTACAGCTAGCGTGAGTCTCAGATTGTATTTTTGCTTCTCAAATGGTATATGCGCGCAACCTGTAGACGTTTGTTGGTCTCGTGTATCGCATGAGTCAATAGCTTTGTTCCAGTGTGTCAGTGCGCTACGCACATTATGTTAACCACTGTTACTTGTACAGCTAGCTAGTACATATAAACTAGTACACACTAGCTAGAGCGTACTGTAGCTTCTAGTTCTAAGGGACATACGGCTATAGTGGCTTGTCAGGGGCTGATGGCCATGGTGCTGAACATACTAAGGGACATACGGCTATAGTGGTATGTCAGGGGCTGTTGTCCATGGTGCTGAACATACTAAGGGACATACGGCTCCAGTGGCATGTCAGGGGCTGTTGTCCATGGTGCTGAACATACTGAGGGACATACAGCTCCGGGGGCTGTTGTCCATGGTTCTGAACATACTGAGTGACATACAGCTCCAGGGGCTGTTGTCCATGGTGCTGAACATACAGAGGGACATACGGCTGCAGGGGCTTGTCAGGGGCTGTTGTCCATGGTGCTGAACATACTGAGGGACATACAGCTCCGGTGGCTTGTCAGGGGCTGTTGTCCATGGTGCTGAACATACTGAGGGACATACAGCTCCAGGGGCTGTTGTCCATGGTGCTGAACATACTGAGGGACATACGGCTATAGTGGCTTGTCAGGGGCTGTTGTCTACACAGTGCTAAAAAGAAGAAGGGTATTGGAGCCTTCTCAGGGGTTGCTGTTCAGGGAGTTCTGGTGCTAGAAAGACAACTCCCGGTTCAGGCCCGGATCCCAGGTCCCGGGTCTCCTCTCCTTTTATTTAGTCTGTTTCAATCTGACAGGCCGAGTTGACAGCATACTCTCCCCTGCTTTGTAGTCTTCAAACTTACTCCGTCATTTCTTAAAGTTCTATAAAAGGTTAATGATCCTAATGCCGTAAAGAGAACCAAAACAGTAATTTGATTCCTACAGTCTTAAAGCTGCTCCATCAGCAGCTCTCTACCAATTACTACGACTCCTTTCATTGCTAATAAAGGATGACACACACAGGTTGAGAACCAATTTCACTGTTTAGTTCCGTTGTCAAGGCTACTTTCCTTTCCTGTTGAATTTCATCAATTTTAGAGCAGCAGAACGAAAGCAGAAATAATAAAGGCTTCAGCTCTGTCTCCATTTGTACTCGGTGGGGATCTTCCAGAGCTAAACTATTACAACCCCAGCATGGATTGGAATAACAGTCTATGATAAATTAATAGAGCCGTAACGCTAGAGTACTGGGAGAAAAACACCCATAAAAATCAATTCATTTTAATTACGGTGCCATAAAAAGGGGAAGTAAGGAGAACTCAAGCGTCCCTGTTGGTATTCTCTGCACTGATTTCTTTAAGAATGTGTCCTTGTCAGCACTTCAAACATCTGCTACCCAAACCAAACAAAATGTCTGCCTCCCAATTAACATTTTCTCAGACACATCCACAGAGAGAATAGTTTCAGACTAAATAACTGTTACAGCTGTCGTCGGAATGAGACCAAGGTGCAGCGTGGTGGGCGTCCATTTTGAATTTATTAAATGAACACCAAAAAAACAAGAAAGATAAACGACACGTAAAGTGTAGTAGCACTAAACGAGCAACTCACAAAAACAAGATCCCACAACAGAAAGTGGGAAAAGGGCTGCCTAAGTATGATTCCCAATCAAACCTGAACCTATAGGGGAAGGTCCGGGTGAGCATCTATCTTCGGTGGCGGCTCCGGTTCGGGACGTAGCCCATGCTCCCTACGCTTTTCCCTCCGCTTCTGTGGAACCGGACCCTGGATCGTCGCCGGAGACTCCGGACCATGAATCGTTGCCGGAGGAACCGGACCGTGGATCATCGTCAGAGGCTCTGGACTGGGAACCCCCGCCGGAGACTCTGGACTGCAGCTCGTCACTGAAGACTCCCGACTGCAGACCGCCGCTGGAGGCTCCAGACTGCAGACTGTTGCTGGAGGCTCCGGACTGCGGACCGTCGCTGGAGACCCCGGACTGGGGACCGTCACTGGAGAGTCCGGACTGGGGACCGTCGCTGGAGGTTCCGGACTGGGGACCATCGTTGGAGGCTCTGGACTGGGGTCCGTCGCTAGAGGCTCCGGACTGGGGACCGTCGCTGGCTTGTCAGGGGCCGTTGTCTACACAGTCCTAAAAAGAACAAGGGTATTGGAGCCTTCTCAGGGGTTGCTGTTCAGGGAGTTCTGGTGCTAGAAAGACAACTCCCGGTTCAGGCTTCAAACTTACTCCGTCATTTCTTTAAGTTCTATTGTCACACCCTGGTCTTAGTATTTTGTGTTTTCTTTATTATTTTGGTCAGGCCAGGGTGTGACATGGGTTTATTTATGTGGTGTGTTTTGTCTTGGGGTTTTTGTTAGGTATTGGGATTGTGGCTTAGTAGGGTTTTCTAGGTAAGTCTATGGCTGTCTGGAGTGGTTCTCAATCAGAGGCAGGTGTTTATCGTTGTCTCTGATTGGGAACCATATTTAGGCAGCCATATTCTTTGTGTGTTTCGTGGGTGATTGTTCCTGTCTCTGTGTTAGTTTGCACCAGATAGGCTGTATAGGTTTTCACGGTACGTTTGTTGTTTTTGTATTGTTCGTGTTTATTCTTTATTAAACATGTATCAAGAATACCACGCTGCATTTTGGTCCGACTCTACTTCGCCTAAAGAAAACCGTAACAGAATCACCCACCACAACAGGACCAAGCGGCATGGTGACAGGCAGCGGCAGCAGGAGCTACGAAGTCTGGAGTATACGACTTGGGAGGAAATAGACAGGTGGGCGGTCGACCCAGGGAGAGTGCCAGAGCCCGCCTGGGATTCGCTGGAGCAGTGCAAAGAGGGGTATAGGAGAATGGAGTTGGAGAGACAAGCACGGCGGCGCGGACGGAAGCCCGAGAGTCAGCCCCAAAAATGTATTGGGGGGGGGGGGGGGGGCTCACAGGGAGTATGGCTACGCAAGGTAGGAGACCTGCGCAAACTTCCTGTGCTTACCGGGGGCTAGAGAGACCGGGCAGGCACCGTGTTATGCTGTGGTGCACAAGGTGTCTCCAGTGCGGGTGCATAGCCCGGTGCGGTACATACCAGCTCCGCGTATCGGCCGGGCTAGAGTACGCATCGAGCCAAGTGTCATGAAGCCGGCTCTACGCATCTGGTCTCCAGTGCGTCTCCTTGGGCCGGCTTACATGGCACCAGCCTTGCGCTCGGTGTCTCCGGTTTGCCTGCATAGCCCAGTGCGAGCTATTCCACCTCGCCGCACTGGCAGGGCGACCGGGAGTATTCAACCAGGTAAGGTTGGGCAGGCTCGGTGCTCAAGCGCTCCAGTGCGCCTGCACGGTCCGGTCTATCCAGTACCTCCTCCACGCATCAGCCCTCCGGTGGCAGCTCCCCGCACCAGGCTTCCTGTGTGTGTTCTCGGCCCAGTACCACCAGTGCCAGCACCACGCATCAGGCCTACAGTGCGCCTCGCCTGACCAGCGCTGCCAGAGCCTTCCTCCTCTCCAGTGCTGCCGGAGTCTCCCCCCTATCTAGCGCTGCCAGAGCCTTCTTCCTCTACAGCGCTGCCGGAGTCTCCCGCTTGTTCAGCGCAGTCAGAGCCTTCCTCCTCTACAGCGCTGCCGGAGTCTCCCGCCTGTTTAGCGCTGCCAGAGTCTTCCACCTCTACAGCGCTGCCGGAGTCTCCCGCCTGTTCAGAGCTGCCAGTCTGCAAGGAGCTGCCAGTCTGCAAGGAGCTGCCAGTCTGCAAGGAGCTGCCAGTCCGCAAGGAGCTGCCAATCTGCAAGGAGCTGCCAGAGCTGCCAGTCTGCAGGATGCCGCCAGAGCTGCCAGTCTGCAAGGAGCCGCCAGAGCTGCCAGTCTGCAAGGAGCCGCCAGAGCTGCCAGTCTGCAAGGAGCCGCCAGAGCTGCCAGTCTGCATGGAGCAGCTAGAGCCGCCAGTCTGCATGGAGCAGCCAGAGCCGCCAGTCAGCATGGAGCAGCCAGAGCTGCCAGTCTGCATGGAGCAGCCAGAGCCGCCAGTCAGCATGGAGCAGCCAGAGCCGCCAGTCAGCATGGAGCAGCCAGAGCCGCCAGTCAGCATGGAGCAGCCAGAGCCACCAGTCAGCATGGAGCAGCCAGAGCCGCCAGTCAGCATGGAGCAGCCAGAGCCGCCAGTCAGCATGGAGCAGCCAGAGCAGCCAGTCAGCATGGAGCAGCCAGAGCCGCCAGTCAGCATGGAGCAGCCAGAGCAGCCAGTCAGCATGGAGCAGCCAGAGCTGCCAGTCAGCATGGAGCAGCCAGAACTGCCAGTCAGCATGGAGCAGCCAGAGCTTCCAGTCAGCCAGGATCTTCCAGATCCGCTATTCAGCCAGGATCTACCAGCTAGCCAGGATCTGCCAGAGCCAACTACCTGCCTGAGCTTCCTCCCAGTGCTGAGCTTCCTCTCAGTGCTGAGCTTCCTCTCAGTGCTGAGCTTCCTCTCAGTGCTGAGCTACCCCTCAGTCGCGAGCTACCCCTCAGTCCCGAGCTGCCCCTGAGTCCAGTGGGGCCCTTGGTGAGGACTTCTAGGCCAAGGTCGGCGGCGAGGGTCGCCTATCTAAGGACGCAAGGCAAAGGGACTAAGACTTTGTTGGAGTGGGGTCCACGTCCCGAGCCGGAGCCGCCACCGTGGACAGACGCCCACCCGGACCCTCCCCTATGGGTTTAGGTGTGCGGCCGGGGGTCCGCACCTTGGGGGGGGGGGGATTCTGTCACACCCTGGTCTTAGTATTTTGTGTTTTCTTTATTATTTTGGTCAGGCCAGGGTGTCGCATGGGTTTATTTATGTGGTGTGTTTTGTCTTGGGTTTTTTGTTAGGTATTGGGATTGTGGCTTAGTAGGGTTTTCTAGGTAAGTCTATGGCTGTCTGGAGTGGTTCTCAATCAGAGGCAGGTGTTTATCGTTGTCTCTGATTGGGAACCATATTTAGGCAGCCATATTCTTTGTGTGTTTCGTGGGTGATTGTTCCTGTCTCTGTGTTAGTTTGCACCAGATAGGCTGTATAGGTTTTCATGGTACGTTTGTTGTTTTTGTATTGTTCGTGTTTATTCTTTATTAAACATGTATCAAGAATACCACGCTGCATTTTGGTCCGACTCTACTTCGCCTAAAGAAAACCATAACATCTATAAAAGGTTAATGATCTTAATGCCTTAAAGAGAACCAAAACAGTAATTTGATTCCTACAGTCTTAAAGCTGGTCCATCAGCAGCTCTCTACCAATTACTACGACTACTTTCATTGCTAATAAAGGATGGCACACACAGGTTGAGAACCAATTTCACTGTTTAGTTCCGTTGTCAAGGCTACTTTCCTTTCCTATTGAATTTCATCAATTTTAGAGCAGCAGAACGAAAGCAGAAATAATAAAGGCTTCAGCTCTGTCTCCATTTGTACTCGGTGGGGATCTTCCAGAGCTAAACTATTACAACCCCAGCATGGATTGGAATAACAGTCTATGATAAATTAATAGAGCCGTAACGCTAGAGTACTGGGAGAAAAACACCCATAAAAATCTATTCATTTTAATTATGGTGCATAAAAAGGGGAAGTAAGGAGAACTCAAGCGTCCCTGTTGGTATTCTCTCTGCACTGATTTATTTAAGAATGTGTCCTTGTCAGCACTTTAACCCTCCCGTGGTCCTGGGGTCAGGGTGACCCAGGCCCTGTGTGTGGAGGGCTCCCCTTTCTGTGCTCTGGGCTCGCGGGTCAGAGTGACCAAGGTCCTGTGTGTGGAGGGCTGGCGCTCTTGCGCTGGCGGGTCAGAGCGACCGTGCCAGCCACTGGCGAGGCGTGTGCGTTTGAGTGTAGTAGAGAGTCTGCGAGTGTGGCGAGGCTGTGCCCGGCTCCCCGCTCTGCGCTCTGGGCTCTGGCCTCACCGCTGCAAGCCGCTACACAGGTCTGGACGTGCCTCGCCGTGTGCTAGAGAGCAGCCGAGTGTTAGAGTTGCGCTCTGCGCTCCTGAGTCAGAGCGACCCTGCCAGCCACTGGCGAGGCGTGTGCCTTCGAGCTTAGTAGAGAGTCTGCTAGTGTGGCGAGGCTGTGCCCGGCTCCCCGCTCTGCGCTCTGTGCTCTGGCCTCACCGCTGCAAGCCGCTACACAGGTCCGGACGTGCCTCGCTGTGTGCTAGAGAGCAGCCGAGTGTTGTAGTTGCGCTCTGCGCTCGTGGGTCAGAGCGACCCAGACCCTGTGTTTCCAGGGCTGGCGCTCTGCGCTCTGCGCTCCTGAGTCAGAGCGACCCTGTCAGCCACTGGCGAGGCGTGTGCCGTGGAGCATAGTAGAGTGTCTGCAAGTGTCTGCAAGTGTCTGCGAGTGTGGCGAGGTTGTGCCCGGCTCCCCGCTCTGCGCTCTGCGCTCGTGGGTCAGAGCGACCCTGTCAGCCGCTGCACAGGTCCATAAGTGCCCCGCTGTGTGCTAGAGAGCAGCCGAGTGTTCTTGTTGCGCTCTGCGCTCGTGGGTCAGTGCGACCCAGGCCCAGGGCTGGCGCTCTGCGCTCTGCTCTCTGCGAGTCAGAGCGACCCTGTCAGCCACTGGCTAGGCGTATGGCGTGGAGCGTAGTAGAGCGTCAGCGAGTGTGGCGAGGTTGTGCGCTCGTGGGTCAGAGCGACCCTGCCAGCCACTACACAGGTCCGGACGTGCCCCAGTGTGTGCTAGAGAGCAGCCGAGTGTTATTGTTGCTCGGCTGGGGTGGGTCGACTGCACACGGCTACACACGAGCGCACAAGCGAGCCTCAAGCATTTTCGGGTCTCGGTCTCCCGCGTAAGCCGGCCGACCGACCCTACGTAGAGAGGATACTAATATTGTCAGCGGCACCCACCCACACACACACACACACACACACACACAAAGTGACCGGTGCCCCACCCGTGCCAAGTGCGCTCTTGCCCGCAGCTCAGCGGACCCGATCAGTGGAGCCGAGCGGCCATGGCCGCGCGTTTTAAGGCCGCGCAGGTTCTAGAACAGATCTTGTCCAGCGTGGACCAAGAAGACTACTCGGATTGCCAGGAGGAGGAGGAGGAAGAGGTTTCCGAAGACGAAGACGGGGAGGAATACAACCCCAAGCGCCGCGAGGTCGACGATGCCTCTTCTCCCTCTTCTGAGGGAGAGCAGCCCGAGGAAGAGCTGCACGAGGACGAGCACGAGGACGAGCGCGAGGACCGCGGCGAGGAAGAGATCTCCTCGGCCCCGGACCAACGGGAGCCGCCGTTGCTGTCGAAAAACGGCAAAATCGCGGGGCCCTCGCGATCTGCCACGTCCGGCCGGACCAGACTCCGGGCCCCACGGCCTATGCCGCGACACAGGCCCGCGACATCGCGTCCGCCTTCCACCTGTTTGTCACACCGGCGATAGAAAGGATAATTGTGGAAATGACGAACCTGCACGGGGCCAGAAAATACGGCGACGGCTGGCGACCCATGGACGCCACGGACCTGCGCGCCTACGTAGGGCTGCTGATCCTAGCGGGCGTCTACAGGTCCCGGGGCGAGGCCGCGGCAAGCCTGTGGGACGCCGAGAGCGGCAGGACCGTGTTCCGAGCCACCATGCCGCTCAAGGTCTTTCACAGGTACTCGAGGCTGCTGCGATTCGACGACCGCCAGTCGAGACCTGCCAGACTCGCCACGGACAAACTCACGGCCATACGTCACCTGCGACAACTTCTTCACCTCCTACGACCTGGGCCAGCGGCTCCTCGAGAGACAAGTCTGGGACCTGTGGGAGGCGCGGCTGCAACCCGGCCCTCTACAACCCGGGGCCCGACGTGACGGTGGACGAGCAACTGGTCCCGTTCAGAGGTACTGTGCTTGTGGTTGTGCTTGCGCGTGCGCGCACGCATGTGCTTATATGTCTATACAGAGAGCAGCGGTACAAGCAGCGGCTGTAGCAGCGCTGGCAGCGTGTGTAACACAAAAGTTGGCCCTTGGCCCCCGTGACACAGTAACCACACCAATGTCTTGTCCCCTTTCCAAAAGGCCGCTGTCCTTTCCGGTTGTACATCCCCAGCAAGCAGGCCAAATACGGCATCAAGTCGTGGGTGGCCTGCGACGCCAAGTCCAGCTACGCTTGGAAGATGCAAGTGTACACCGGCAAGGTGGCCGGCGGAGGCCCCGAGAAGAACCAGGGGATGCGCGTCGTCCTCGATCTGACAGCGTCGTCCTCGGGCCTGAGCGGTCGCAAAGTCACCTGCGACAACTTCTTCACCTCCTACGACCTGGGCCAGCGGCTCCTCGAGAGGAACCTCACCATGGTGGGCACGGTGAGAAAGAACAAGGCCGAGCTCCCGGCCGCGCTGCTCGAGTCCAGGGGCAGACAGGTCCTGTCCTCCAGGTTCGCCTTCACGCCCACCGCCACTCTGGTGTCCTACCTGGCAAAGAGAAACAAGAACGTGCTACTTTTGAGCACGCTGCACACAGAGGGCCACATTAGCGATCGCCGCGACAGGAAGCCGGCCCTCATCCTAGACTACAACTGCAACAAGGGCGGCGTGGACAACCTAGACAAGGTGGTGGGCACCTACAGCTGCAGACGGATGACTGCCCGCTGGCCCCTGGTCGTCTTCCACAACATCCTCAACGTGTCCTCCTACAACGCCTTTGTCATCTGGCGAGAGATCAAGCCTGACTGGATGCCTGGCAAGCGGAACAAGCGCAGGGTGTTCCTCGAGCAGGCACTCGTGAAGCCGCTGATCCAAAGAAGGCAGCATCTGCCCCGCACCGAAGCGGCGTCAGCCCTTGTCAAAGTCCTACAGAGTGCTATGGCGGCGGCCGCTGAGGCGCCTCGTGATCAACAGCGCGAGGGCCCCGCCGCTGGAACGGCCGCTGTCCCGCTCGTTGCCCCGGCCATCGGGGCAAGTAAGAGGAAGAGGTGTCAGCTCTGCCCAGCCAAGAAGGACTCCAAGACACACACGGTGTGCTGCAGGTGTAAGAAATACATCTGCAAAGGCTGTTCACACGCCTACTGTCACACTTGCGCACATTGGGCCTTTAGCCAGGACGGGACAAGGTGACCCGGAGGACGCGGGGACTAGAGACAATACCAGGACAACGAGAGGGTTAAACATCTGCTTCCCAAACCAAACCAAATAACTTCCAGGAGCCGGACTGGGGACCGTTGCTGCAGGCTCCGGACTGGGGACCGTCTCTGCAGGGTCCTTGCCATGGATCATCACTACAGGCTCCGGGCCATGGATCATCACTTGAGGATTCGTGCCATGGATCATCATTGGAGGCTTCGGACCATGGATCATCACTGGAGGCTTCGTACGTGGAGCCGGAACAGGTCTCACCGGACTGAGGAGACGTACTGGAAGCCTGGTGCGTGGAGCTGCCACAACACGTCCTGGCTGGATACCCACTTTAGCTTGGTGAGTGTGGAGAGCTGGCACGAGACGCACTGGGCTATGAAGGCGCACTGGAGACATAGTAAGTAGAGCCGGCGCAGGATATGCTGGCCGTGGAGGCGCACTGGAGGTCTGGAGCATAGAGCTGGCACAAAGCGTCCTGGCTGAATCCCCCCTGTAGTATGGCAAGTGAGGGGAGCTGGAACAGGCCACACTGGGTTGTGCTGGCGAACTGGGGATACCATGCATAGATCTGGAGCAGGATATCCTGGACCGAAGAGACGCACCGGAGGCCAGGATGCTGAGCCGGTAAAATCCGTCCTGGCTGAATGCCCACTCTAGCACGGCAACTGCAGGGAGCTTGCACAGAGCTCACCGGGCTGTGGATGCGCACTGAAGGCATGGTGCGCAGAACCGGATAACACGGTGCTTGACCGGTCACTCGCTCCCCACGGTAAGCATGGGGAGTTGGCTCAGGTCTGAACTCTGACTCTGCCAATCTCCCCGTGTGTCCCCCAAAAAATTGTTTTGGGGGGCTGCCTCTCATGCTTGCTTTGTTTGTGTAACTCCTCGTAACGTTGCCGTTCCGTTTTCGCTGCCTCCATCTCCTCCTTCGGACGACGATACTCCCTGGCCCTTGTCCAGGGTCCTGCTCCCTCCAGGATTTCCTCCCAGGTCCAGGCCCCCCGACCACGCTGCTTGGTCCGTTGGTGGTGGGATTTTCTGTTACGGCTGTCGTCGGAATGAGACCAAGGTGCAGCGTGGTAGGCCTACATTTTTTATTTAGTAAATGAACACCAAAAAAACAAGAAAGATAAACGACACGTAAAGTATAGTAGTGCTAAACCAGCAACTAACAAAAACAAGATCCCACAACAGAAAGTGGGAAAAAGAGCTGCCTAAGTATGATTCCCAATCAGAGACAATGATAGACAGCTGCCTCTGATTGGGAACCATACTCGGCCAAAAACAAAGAAATAGACAACATTGAATGCCCACCCCAAATCACACCCTGACCTAACCAAAAAGAGAAATAAAAAGGCTCTCTAAGGTCAGGGCGTGACAATAACAGCTTGACTGTCCCGAATAGGACACACACACATTTTAGGTTATATTCCATTTCCTGTTACTTATATAAATAAGTATAGTTTAAACCCAATGACTGTATACAATGCCTTCAGAAAATATTCAGACCCTTTGACATTTTTCACATTTCACATGCATCTACACAAAATACCCCATAATGACTAAGCAAAAACAGATTTTTAGAAATGTTTTCAAACTTATTCAGCCTAAAAAAAATTAAATATCACATTTACATAAGTATTCATACCCTTTACTCAGTACTTTGTTGAAGCATCTTTGGTGGCGATTACAGCCTCAAGTCTTCTTGGGTATGACACTAAAAGCTTGGCACACCTGTATTTGGGGAGTTTCTCCCATTACTCTCTTCAGATCTTCTCAAGCTATGTCAGGTTGGATGGGGAGCGTCCCTGCACAGCTATTTTCAGGTCTCTCCAGAGATGTTCGATTGGGTTGAAGTCCAGGCTCTGGCTGGGCCACTCAAGGACATTCAGAGACTTGTCCTGTAACCACTCCTGTGTTGTCTTGGTTGTGTGCTTAGGGTTGTTGTCCTGTTGGAAGGTGAACTTTCGCCCAGTTTGAGGTCCTGTGCGCTCTGGAGCAGGATTTCATCAAGGATCTCTCTGTACTTTGCTCTGTTCATCTTTCCCTCGATCCTGACTAGTCTCCCAGTCCCTGCTGGGAGATTAGTCAGGAACATCCCCACTGCATGATACTGCCACCACCATGCTTCACCGTAGGGATGGTGCCAGGTGTCCCCCAGACGTGACGCTTGGCATTCAGGCTACAGAGAACCATCTTGGTTTCTTCAGACCAGAGAATCTTGTTTCTCATGGTCTGAGAGTCCTTTAGATGCCTTTTTGCAAACTCCAAGAGGGTTGTCACATGTCTTCTACCATAAAGGCCTGATTGGTGGAGTGCTGTAAAGATGGTTGTCCTTCTGGAAGGTTCTCCCATCTCCACAGAGGAACTCTAGCTCTGTCAGAATTACCCTCAGGTTCTTGGTCACCTCCGGGACCAAGGTCCTTCTCCTCTGATTGGTCAGTTTGGCGTCCAGCTCTATGAAGAGTCTTTGTGGTTCCAAACTTCTTCCATTTAAGAATGATGGAGGCCACTATGTTCTTGGGGACCTTAAATTCTGCAGAAATATTTTGGTACCCTTCCCCTTATCTGTGTTTCAACACAATCCTGTTTCAGAGCTCTATGGACAATTCCTTTGACCTCATGGCTTGGTTTTTGCTCTGACATGCACTATCAACTGTGGGACCTTATATAGACAGGTGTGTGCCTTTCCAAATCATGTCCAATCAATTGAATTTACCACAGGTAGACTCCAATCAAGTTCCAGAAACATCTCAAGATGATCAATGGAAACAGGATGCACCTGAGTTCAATTTTGAGTCTAATAGCAAAGGGCCCCGATTATCAATATAAATATATATATATTTGGGTTGAAGTCCAGAGCCTGGACTTCAACCCAATCGAACATCTCTGGAGAGACCTGAAAATAGCTGTGCAGGGACGCTCCCCATCCAACCAGACATAGCTTGATATATATAAAAAATGTTTTTGCTTTGTCATTATTGGGAAAAACATTTATTTAATCAATTTTAGAATGAGGGTGTAACGTAACTAAATGTGGAAAAAGGGAAGGGGTCTGAAAACTTTCCAAATGCACTTTTACAGAAGCAGTAGCCAATCTGACAAGGATAAAGAAGTGTATGTTGGTGTCGTAGCATGCTGCTGGCATATCTCTCTCTCTCTCTCTGGGGCTAGGCCTAAGCTTATCTTCCTTTATATCTATATTTTAAATATTAATATTGTACATTGGACGCCTAAGCCTATAAGCCTATGCATGCAATGCCCTGATGCATTTAGTGCTCAAATCCAGAGGTGTGTACTCAAGTCACATGACTTGGACTCGAGTCTGACTCCAGTCACAATATTGATGACTTGAGACTCGAATTGAAATAAAATATAATAACTTGAGACTTGATTTTGACCTGGAACCTCAAGACTCGGGACTCAACTTTGTTTTGAGACTTTAAATGATCTGGCCAGGATTTGTAACATTTTGTCACTCCTTTTGTGGCAGAGAGTTAAAAAAAAAGATCTGTTCGTGAAACGCACACTAGGTCCTCGGATTGGACCAGCAAACTGTCAATCAACACAGGTCGTGTGACCTAGTGCTGTGAAAAGGTTTTAAGGGGTTTCGTCTGTGAAACTGACTGGGAAAAATATTTTCATACTGTATATATTTGAATAGGCTAAATATAGCCTACCATTTGTATTTTATATGTATACCTTTGCTTATTCGATCTGATCACTAACATAGGCCTACCGCATTGCATTAAATTCTTGTTTAAAAAACATCTAATCTGTGCTTCATAACCAAAAAGTTGCATGTCTTAACTGTTGGCCAATGACCAGTCATCAGCACATATCCAGATTAGCGACCAGAAACCTCTTGTTTAATTTTCTCCAGTTTTGCCTGGCAAAACAGAGTAGTTTTACCAAAGTTAATGTTGTCCATATACAGAACAATTTAGCAATCTACTACAGACACACCTTTGCCACAACAATAGGCAACCTGGTGATTTCATTGATCATTTTCAGATAGGCCTAGTTTGGGTGGTTTATAATTACATACCTCAGTGGTGGTATTGGCTATATGTCTAAAGATAACTGTTACATTGCACTACCTTCAATGCACTACCTTCAATACTAATGGGATGAATATATTTGTGAGGAAGAAAAAGGCTACCGACAGATCATACTTTCCAGCCGATCCTGAAACCTCCGCTGCCTACAGGTGGTCCATATGATCCTGCTGGCTTTGGACACCAGAGAAGTGATGATATGACATGATATCCCTAGCACAGGAGGTAAGCTGCACCTTAATTGGGAAGGCAGTCAGGTCACCTATGATACAAGTCAGTATTTGACATCCATGGACTTCTGAGGACGTCAGGAGATTACGTGGAAACTAGCCACTAGGGGCAACAGTGAGCATCTGCCTCTGAGTCTAAAGGTTGTACATTCGAATCCAGTGATTGAAAGTTGTTTTTTGTATTTTTGTTTTAAGCCTATTCCAAACCTTAACCATTCGGAGTTATTGCTTTACCTCAAGAATTTGGATTTAATGCCTGAACTTTCCCTAACTTTAACATTTTGGAATTAATGCCTAATTTAACCTTAAACACTTGAAATTTGACGTTTGGAACAACTTTGAAATTTGATGTTTGAGAAACATGGATGAACGTCTATATCTGATGTGAGACTGTGAGAGCTGGTAGGGGGAGGACCTGCTCGTGGTAAAGGCTGGTAGGGGGAGGACCTGCTCGTGGTAAAGGCTGGTAGGGGGAGGACCTGCTCGTGGTAAAGGCTGGTAGGGGGAGGACCTGCTCGTGGTAAAGGCTGGTAGGGGGAGGACATGCTCGTGGTAAAGGCTGGTAGGGGGAGGACCTGCTCGTGGTAAAGGCTGGTAGGGGGAGGACCTGCTCGTGGTAAAGGCTGGTAGGGGGAGGACCTGCTCGTGGTAAAGGCTGGTAGGGGGAGGACCTGCTCGTGGTAAAGGCTGGCAGGGGGAGGACCTGCTCGTGGTAAAGGCTGGTAGGGGGAGGACCTGCTCGTGGTAAAGGCTGGTAGGGGGAGGACCTGCTCGTGGTAAAGGCTGGTAGGGGGAGGACCTGCTCGTGGTAAAGGCTGGTAGGGGGAGGACCTGCTCGTGGTAAAGGCTGGTAGGGGGAGGACCTGCTCGTGGTAAAGGCTGGTAGGGGGAGGACCTGCTCGTGGTAAAGGCTGGTAGGGGGAGGACCTGCTCGTGGTAAAGGCTGGTAGGGGGAGGACCTGCTCGTGGTAAAGGCTGGTAGGGGGAGGACCTGCTCGTGGTAAAGGCTGGTAGGGGGAGGACCTGCTCGTGGTAAAGGCTGGTAGGGTGAGGACCTGCTCGTGGTAAAGGCTGGTAGGGGGAGGACCTGCTCGTGGTAAAGGCTGGTAGGGGGAGGACCTGCTCGTGGTAAAGGCTGGTAGGGTGAGGACCTGCTCGTGGTAAAGGCTGGTAGGGGGAGGACCTGCTCGTGGTAAAGGCTGGTAGGGGGAGGACCTGCTCGTGGTAAAGGCTGGTAGGGTGAGGACCTGCTCGTGGTAAAGGCTGGTAGGGGGATGACCTGCTCGTGGTAAAGGCTGGAGCGGAATAAGTGGAATGTTATCAAACACATCAAACATATGGTTTCCATGTGTTTTAATGCCATTCCATTTGCCCCTTTCCGGCCATTATTATGAGCTGTTCTGCCCTCAGCAGCCTCCTGTGAACCCTAATTGATATTTACTGCCAAGATGAATGACTTTCAGCTCAAAATGCAGGTGTAAACACAGTTTATTTCTGTATCTTGTGTTTGGAAAATGCATCACCGTTTATGGCTGTAATGACAGGCTACGTTTGCGAAACGATTGTGCGCACCTGTGCACCCGTGCATGTGCGTGCTCAGGTCGCAGGTCAAAAAGTTTGAAAACCACTGAGCTAGCGGATAGATTGCTGATTTGCTGTACAGATATAGTATCGGGTGCAGCACAAACGTCAAATTGTAGCGAGAGAGGATTGCCATAAATGAATGTGCAGCTACCAAAATGTCTTGTTGATCAAGAATATGAACCGTTTATTTTGCGAGCTCACCAGCAACAGGGCATAAAGCAACAATTACTAGCATATGCCTACTGTTCTTTTGGTTTAGTTGGCATTTGGAACTTTCTGTAAAAATAAATGATTACATAATGAAAAATGTGTTGTAGATAAAATAATGAAAAGGGCTGTCTGGTAGCCTCAATACATAGACAAAGATCTGTAATTGAACAACTCATTGCCTGTATAGATTTTTTTGAGACTCGACTGGAGACTTGGACCTTGTGACTTGAGACTTGCTTGTGACTCGAATAATAGTGACTTGGTCCCACCTCTGCTCAAATCAACTGAACAGTGAAGTGAACAATTATTATTTTAGGAAAGTAAAAACCAATAGAACAATAGAATATAAAGCTTATGCTTTATATTGCTTATGCTACACATCAAAACACAAGGATTATCCCTTGTTTATTGATGGTGCTGGCTGCGTGGGTGAACACCCTACTGGCTTATGCACCCAATGTATATTTGACCATTACATTTATCAAATGTCCAATAAATTAAAATCTTCTCAGTCACTTGTCCGGCTCCTAATTTTCCTAACGGAAACCCTGGTATATAGTAGGCCTATATATATAGTATAGGCTATTGTAGGCTACAAAATAAACTTTCCAGTGACACTGACTCACCCAATGATGAAGATGCAGAATAGGCTAATTACTGATGAAGGCTGATGTGCTTGTGCCAATATATAAACTTTGAAAATCAGTGCTGTTCGCTCAGAATCTAACAAAAGTTGTGTTATTTTTTCTTCTACAGACAGATTAGTCTTCTCTTTTGGGCAGTAGGCATTTGCTTTCCAAACGGTAGGGAAATTGGGAAATTTGTCAAAGGCAAACTGACAGCCGCAATCAACCATAGAAATATAATCCATAGACGGTAGTTCCCATTCAAGTCAGGTCTGGCAGCCATTACTAATGTACCCATGAGTTTAACAGTCAAAGTGCCAGGGTTAGAGGTTCCAAAGTCCTTCTATGGTTTACATCTATGGCCACAACGCAACAAGCTGTTCTATTTTTGGCGCACATACTGCCCACGGTGTTGACTTTCCAACTGTAAATGCTTCTGATTAAACTTAATCCACAGCCATTTTTTTTAGCCATTGATCCTCGGTGGCTAAATGATGCTCTCTGGTGTAGTATTTTGAATTATTTTATTTATGTCTGTTCAGACAGGAGTAATATAAGTTTGGGCAAAATATTTTTATAGCCTAATTTGCTGCAGCACCCACACCACCCCTACTTCCGTGGCCATGGGAGTGTGTGTGCATTTGTGTCTTACCCATTCTTGCATATTCTATTTTGCATCATAGATTGTGTGTGCCTGCAGACAATTTGTATGTGTGTCTACTTTATTGTGTGTGTTTGGTGTGTGTGTGCATGTGTGTGTGTGTGTGTGCCCCTGCGTGGGTGCTTGTGTGTGTTGTATACATATGATTGGCCATGACTGTGCTTTATCATGCATACAGTACACATACTTTCACACTCAAATACTCACATGTGGAGAAGACAGGCTTGTACTAAACCAACGGTCCGCTGTGACAATTTCCGTGGCACTCTACCAAGGGTCAAGTTGTGTGTGTGTGTGTGTATGTGTGTGTGAGCATGCGTGTACACACGTCCATGCTCACAACACAAGCTGTGGTGACAAAATGCATGCCATCTGTGCACACAGGAGATTTCACACTCTTGCCCACGTCTAAACTGTGCCAGTATTCCCAGTGGACTTTGACCAATTAACACATAGTGCCACAGAGGAACCAGTAAAGCCTGTTGTGGATGACACACCATGATGAAACCTGCAGTGAACAGATTGGTGGAAGCAGTAATGTTTTGTGTTTGAGTTACATAAAGTTTACAGCTTATGCTGGCAATTCCAGCTAAATGCAAGGACATTTGGCATTGACCCATTAGACAAGGTTAGTACCATGGAGACTTTAGACAAGGTTAGCGCCATTGAGGTTTTAGACAAGGTTAGCTCCATTGAGGCTTTAGACAAGGTTAGTACCATTGAGACTTTAGACAAGGTTAGCTCCATTGAGGCTTTAGACAAGGTTAGTATCATTGAGGCTTTAGACAAGGTTAGTACCATTGAGGCTTTAGACAAGGTTAGTACCATTGAGACTTTAGACAAGGTTAGTACCATTGAACCTTTATACAAGGTTAGCTCCATTGAGGCTTTAGACAAGGTTAGTACCATTGAGACTTTAGACAAGGTTAGCACCATTGAGACTTTTGACAAGGTTAGCTCCATTGAGGCTTTAGACAAGGTTAGCTCCATTGAGGCTTTGGACAAGGTTAGTACCATTGAGACTTTAGAAAAGGTTAGCACCATTGAGACTTTTGACAAGGTTAGCTCCATTGAGGATTTAGACAAGGCTAGTACCATTGAGACTTTAGACAAGGTTGGCACCATTGAGACTTTTGACAAGGTTAGCACCATTGAGGCTTTAGACAAGGTTAGCACCATTGAGACTTTTGACAAGGTTAGCTCCATTGAGACTTTTGACAAGGTTAGCACCATTGAGACTTTAGACAAGGTTAGCTCCATTGAGACTTTTGACAAGGTTAGCGCCATTGAGACTTTAGACAAGGTTAGCTCCATTGAGACTTTTGACAAGGTTAGCTCCATTGAGACTTTAGACAAGGTTAGTACCATTGAACATTTAGACAAGGTTAGCACCATTGAGCCTTTAGACAAGGTTAGCACCATTGAGACTTTAGACAAGGTTAGCACCATTGAGACTTTAGACAAGGTTAGCTGCATTGAGACTTTAGACAAGGTTAGTACCATTGAACCTTTATACAAGGTTAGCTCCATTGAGGCTTTAGACAAGGTTAGTACCATTGAGACTTTAGACAAGGTTAGCACCATTGAGACTTTTGACAAGGTTAGCTCCATTGAGGCTTTAGACAAGGTTAGCTCCATTGAGGCTTTGGACAAGGTTAGTACCATTGAGACTTTAGAAAAGGTTAGCACCATTGAGACTTTTGACAAGGTTAGCTCCATTGAGGATTTAGACAAGGCTAGTACCATTGAGACTTTAGACAAGGTTGGCACCATTGAGACTTTTGACAAGGTTAGCACCATTGAGGCTTTAGACAAGGTTAGCACCATTGAGACTTTTGACAAGGTTAGCTCCATTGAGACTTTTGACAAGGTTAGCACCATTGAGACTTTAGACAAGGTTAGCTCCATTGAGACTTTTGACAAGGTTAGCGCCATTGAGACTTTAGACAAGGTTAGCTCCATTGAGACTTTTGACAAGGTTAGCTCCATTGAGACTTTAGACAAGGTTAGTACCATTGAACATTTAGACAAGGTTAGCACCATTGAGCCTTTAGACAAGGTTAGCACCATTGAGACTTTAGACAAGGTTAGCACCATTGAGACATTAGACAAGGTTATCTCCATTGAGACTTTAGACAAGGTTAGCTGCATTGAGACTTTAGACAAGGTTAGCGCCATTGAACCTTTAGACAAGGTTAGCACCATTGAACCTTTAGACAAGGTTAGTACCATTAAACATTTAGACAAGGTTAGCACCATTGAACCTTTAGACAAGGTTAGCACCATTGAGACTTTAGACAAGGTTAGCACCATTGAGACTTTAGACAAGGTTAGCTCCATTGAGACTTTAGACAAGGTTAGCTGCATTGACCCTTTAGACAAGGTTAGCACCATTGAGACTTTAGACAAGGTTAGCACCATTGACCCTTTAGACAAGGTTAGCGCCATTGAACCTTTAGACAAGGTTAGCACCATTGAACCTTTAGACAAGGTTAGCACCATTAACCCTTTAGATCAGGTAAGCTCCATTGACCCTTTAGACAAGGTTAGCTCCATTAATCCTTTAGACAAGGTTAGCTCCATTTAACCTTTAGACAAGGTTAGCACCATTAACCCTTTAGACAAGGTTAGCACCATTGAGGCTTTAGACAAGGTTAGCTGCATTGACCCTTTAGAAAAGGTTAGCACTACTGACCCTTTAGATCAGGTTAGCTCCATTGACCCTTTAGACAAGGTTAGCGCCATTGGCCCTTTAGATCAGGTTAGCTCCATTGACCCTTTAGATCAGGTTAGCACCATTAACCCTTTAGACAAGGTTAGCACCATTAACCCTTTAGACAAGGTTAGCGCCATTGACCCTTTAGATCAGGTTATTACCATTAACCCTTTAGACAAGGTTAGCGCCATTGACCCTTTAGATCAGGTTAGCACCATTAACCCTTTAGACAAGGTAGCACCATTGACCCTTTAGATCAGGTTAGCTCCATTGACCGTTTAGACAAGGTTAGCACCATTAACCCTTTAGACAAGGTTAGCGCCATTGACCCTTTAGATCAGGTTAGCACCATTAACCCTTTAGACAAGGTGAGCTCCATTGACCCTTTAGACAAGGTGAGCTCCATTGACCCTTTAGACAAGGTTAGCACCATTAACCCTTTAGACAAGGTAGCACCATTGACCCTTTAGATCAGATTAGCTCCATTGACCGTTTAGACAAGGTTAGCACCATTAACCCTTTAGACAAGGTTAGCGCCATTGACCCTTTAGATCAGGTTAGCACCATTAACCCTTTAGACAAGGTGAGCTCCATTGACCCTTTAGACAAGGTGAGCTCCATTGACCCTTTAGACAAGGTTAGTACCATTGAACCTTTAGACAAGGTTAGTTCCATTAACCCTTTAGACAAGGTTAGCACCATTAACCCTTTAGACAAGGTGAGCTCTATTGACCCTTTAGACAAGGTTAGCGCCATTGAGGCTTTAGACAAGGTTAACTCCATTAACCCTTTAGACAAGGTTAGTACCATTGAACCTTTAGACAAGGTTAGTACCATTAACCCTTTAGACAAGGTTAGCACCATTAACCCTTTAGACAAGGTGAGCTCTATTGACCCTTTAGACAAGGTTAGCGCCATTGAGGCTTTAGACAAGGTTAACTCCATTAACCCTTTAGACAAGGTTAGTACCATTGAACCTTTAGACAAGGTTAGTACCATTGACCCTTTAGACAAGGTTAGCACCATTAACCCTTTAGACAAGGTTAGCTCCATTGACCCTTTCGACAAGGTTAGCTGCATTGACCCTTTAGATCAGGTTAGCTCCATTGACCCTTTAGATCAGGTTAGCTCCATTGACCCTCTTTTTAGTATCTCAGGTGCTGCTAACTTGAAGAAATAAAAGCAAGTCATTTAATGGTACAGGATCAACGATGAAGATTATTTAACACTCTGAACTGAACATTTGGTCTTTCATGAAGTTATGGACACATGAGCTATGAATGAGTTATGACACATCACCATGTTGGTTATTATGAGTTACGCTAGGGTTGTATAGCGGTTACCAAGAATTACTGACATTTACCGCCCAAAACCACTCCATTTTTGAATTAACTAACTGCGAGAAACAGGTAAATTATAATAAATTATTTGTATGAACAGCATGACGTGAACTTGAACTGTTAAATGATATGCAATGTTTAAATCTAGCTTCTCTACGGCCTTCTCTCTGAGATCTGCATGACCAATCATCAATGCTCAGGGTAGGAACAGACAGCGCTTCTTTTTTTACTTGTGACAGGTAGGCTTACATTTTCTGCAGCAGAGCCTATGCTACAGTTATATAAGGACTGAAGGTGCTTCTAATTTACAGAATTCTCCATCTGGCTTTCCTTTCCGGGGTCACCTTATTTTTTTATTGTAAAGATGAAAACAAAATCAATCGAATATTGTTAGGCTTCATTCTGAAATTGATTAAATCGTTTTTTCCCCTTATCAATCTACACACAATACCCCATAACGACAAAGCCAAAACAGGTTTTTAGAAACATTTTCAAATGTATTAAAACAAAAAAACTGAAATATCACATTTAAATAAGTATTCAGACCATTTACTCAGTACTTTCTTAAAACCTCTTAAATGTTAAGTCCCCATATTTGGGGACCCTATTTGATTTTTGTTATTCAATGCAGTCTGGTATGAGAACAGTAGCCTCTATCTGCAAAAGCAGGGTGTCTAAGGAAAGCGGAGTATCTTGGCTATTGATCGGTGCCTTCAAATCTGTGGTGTGACTTACTACCATATATGGGCATAAGGATTTATAAGGGCAGGCCGAGCCGATGACCTCATTTCAAGATGGCTGCTACCTACATTTCGGTTAGTGCTGTGAAGCCTTAAAAAAATAAACACGAAATACATTGATACACACCGAAAGCCGGGACTCCACAGATCATGAGGATATGATATCTTATTTGTCTGCCTGTGACCTACCGTTATTGATCACCAGCCCCGAGAGTCAAAATGTTTATTTTACACGTTTTCACCAAACAGGAAATTAATAATTAGGTTGGTAACAAATCTAGCCTATTGCCAATGTTATCTGATGATGCATGACTTAATGGCAACATCGAATGTCCACTGAGTGACTATATCTTTGCACATCAAAAATGTGATGTTGCCTGCTTATACGCTGTAGGCATCCATTACAAAGGGGATTGGCTACTATGGCACCTTGACAGTCTTGTAGCTAATAAGATAAGGGATATGGAGTTGACCTGGGCCTAGAACCTTTTATGTGTAATGCAAACTATTGCTACCTGGCTCAGAGACTTGGAAACGTTCAGTGATCACACCTGACACCACTTACTAAAACATCTGCCCTTTTCTAGTTGTTAGGTCTATCAATCCCAAACTTTTTATGATATTGTTCACTTGTTGTGGAAGCCATCTGATGTGTTTCCAGCTCTAGTCATCACTAATTCATGTATAATTTGTTAATGAAAGAAAAATAAATAAAAAACAATAAAAAAAAATTGTAATTGTTATTTTGTGTGTGCCTGATCTTGTGTATTCTGAACTATGTAACTCCTATCTATCTTCTGATAATTTCCTCATAATCTCCCAGATGTCCTCTTCCCAAATATAAGTGTTTGCATGTCAGAATCATGTAATTACACATGAATAGCAGTTATTTTTGGGGATGTCTATTTAGGCGGAAATCTACATTTTGCCATTATATTTAAGAGCTAGAGATTACAGTCTCATGTCTTCTTGGGGATGACGCTACAAGCTTGGCTCACCTGTATTTGTGGAGTTTAGCTCTGTCAGGTTGGATGGGGAGTGTCGCTGCACAACAATTTCCAGGTCTCTCCAGAGATGTTCAATTGGGTTCAAGTCCAGGCTCTGGCTGGGCCACTCAAGGACATTCAGAGACTTGTCCCGAAACCACTCCTGTGTTGTCTTGGCTGTGTGCTTAGATTAATTCTCCAGGTGGAAGGTGAACCTTCATCCCAGTCTGAGGTCCTGAGTTCTCTGGAGCAGGTTTTCATCAAGGATCGCTCTGTGCTTTGCTCTGTTCATCTTTCCCTCAATCCTGACTAGTCCCCCAATCACTGCCACTGAAAAGAAAAACATCCCCACAGCATGATGCTACCACCACCATGCTTTACCGTAGGGATGGTGCCAGGTTTCCTCCAGACGTGACGCTTGGCATTCAGGCGAAATATTTCAATCTTGGTTTCATCAGACCAGATAATCTTGTTTATCATGGTCTGAGAGTCCTTTAGGTGCCTTTTCGCAAGCTCCAAGCGGGCTGTCATGTGCCTTTTACTGAGAAGTGGCTTCCGTCTGGCCACTCTACTATAAAGGCCTGATTGGTGGAGTGCTGCAGAGATGGCTATCCTTCTGGAAGGTTTTCCCATCTCCACAGAGGAACTCTGGAGCTCTGTCAGAATGACCATAGGGTTCTTGGTCACCTCCCTGACCAAGGCCCTTCTCTCCGATTGCTCAGTTTGGCCTGGTGGCCAGCTCTATGAAGAGTCTTCCATTTAAGAATGATGGAGGCTACTGTCTTGTTGTAGACCTTCAATGCTGCAGAAATGCTTTGGTACCCTTCCCCAGATCTGTGCCTCATAACAATCCTGTCTCGGAGCTCAACGGACAATTCCTTCAGCCTCATGGCTTGGTTTTTGCTCTGACATGCACTGTCAACTACGGGACCTTATATAGACAGGTGTCTGCCTTTCCAAATGTCCAATCAATTGAATTTACCACAAGTGGACTCCAATCAAGTTGTATAAACATCTCAAGGATGATCTATGGCAACAGGATGCACTTGAGCTAAATGTTGAGTATCATAGCAAAGGGGCTGAATACTTATGTAAATAAGGTATTTCTGTTTCTATTTGTAACACCTTTGCAGACAATAAAAAAACAGTTTTTACTTTGTAATTATGGGGTGTTGCGTGTGGATTGATGAGGAAAAACATGTATTTAATACATTTTAGAATAAGATTGTAATCTCACAAAATGTGAAAAAAGTCAATGGGTCTGCATACTTTCCGAATTAACTGTATACAGTAAAAGTCAGAAGTTTACATACACTTACGTTGTCATTCAAACTCGTTTTCAACCACTCCACAAATTTCTTGTGAACAAACTATGGTTTTGTCGGTTAGGACATCTATTTTCTGCATGACACAAGTAGTTTTTCCAACAACTGTACCTTTAAACCGCTTGGAAAATTCCAGAAAATGATGTCATGACATTAGAAGCTTCTGATAGGCTAATTTACATCCTTTGAGTCAACTGGAGGTGTACCTGTAGATGTATCTCAAGGCCTAGCTTCAAACTTAGTGTCTCTTGCTTGACAGCATGGGAAAATCAAAAGAAATCAGCCAAGACCTCAGAAAAAAGATTTTAGATCTCCACAAGTCTGGTTCATCCTTAGGAGCAATTTCCAAACGCCTGAAGATACAACATTCATCTGTACAAATAATAGTACGCAAGTATAAACACCATGGAACCAAGCAGCCATCATACCAGACACATTCTGTCTCCTAGAGACCTTGTGAAGATGCTGGAGGAAAACAGGTACAAAAGTAGCTATATCCACATTTAAATTAGTCCTATATCGACATAACCTGAAAGGCCGCTCAGCAAGAAAGAAGCCACTGCTCCAAAACCTCCATAAAAAAAGCCAGACCACAGTTTGCAACTGCACATGGGGACAAAGATCGTACTTTTTGGAGAAATGTCCTCTGGTCTGATGAAACAAAAATAGAACTGCTTGGCCATAATGACCATTGTTATGTTTGGAGGAAAAAGGGGGATGCTTGCAAGCCAAAGAATACCATCCCAACCATGAAGCACGGGGGTGGCAGCATCATGTTGTGGGGATGCTCTCCTGCTTTCTGCAGGAGGGACTGGTGCACTTCACAAAATAGATGGCATCATGAGGAGGAGAAATTATGTGGCTTTATTGAAGCAACATCTCAAGACATCAGCCAGGAAGTTAAAGCTTGGTCGCAAATGGTCTTCCAAATGGACAATGACCCCAATCATACTTCCAAAGTTGTGGCAAAATGGCTTAAGAACAACAAAGTCAAGGTATTGGAGTGGCCATCACAAAGCCCTGACCTGGATCCTATAGAAAATTGTGGGCAGAACTGAAAAAGCATGTGCGATCAAGGAGGCCTACAAACCTGACTCAGTTACACCAGCTCTGTCAGGAGGAAATGGCCAAAATTCACCCAACTTATTGTGGAAAGCTTGTGGAAGGCTACCTGAAACGTTTGACCCAAGTAAAAAACCTGTTAGGTTAAGTGGTAGCATGTCATTTTTTTGATGATTTGCATGCCCAAACTGAACCGCCTCCTACTCTGTCCCAGATGCTAATATATGCATATTATTATTAGTATTGGATAGAAAACACTCTGAAGTTTCTAAAACTGTTTGAATGATGTCTGTGAGTATAACAGAACTCATATGGCAAGCAAGATCCTGAGAAGAAATCCAAACAGGAAGTGAGAAGTCGAATTTCAAAACATAGCCAATTTAAATCCCTGATAGATATGGATGTGCTTGCACTTCCCAGGGCTTCCACTAGATGTCACCGTCTTTACATCCTAGTTTTAAGATTATACTATAAAGGAGGGGCTCATGAGACCCATTTTAGTGAGTGGTCTGTCAGGGCGCATCAGTCTCATGAAGTACGCTCCCGAGAGAGTGTCCTCTCGTTCCAGGGCTTTTATTCACACAATGAAATTCTCCGGTTGGAACCTTATTGATGATATTTGTTAAAAACATCCTCAAGATTGATTGCAGACATGTTTTGACTTGTTTCTACAACCTGTAACATAACTTTTTGAGTTTTTGTCATGGAGGAAATTGTCGCGCCTCCATAAAGATGGATTACTGGACTGAACATGCTAACAACAGGTGGTTAAATGATGGGCTTTATGGAACTTTATGGAACAAATCAGTCATTTACTGTCGAACTGGGATTCCTGGGAGTGCCTTCTGATGAAGATTATCAAAGGTAAGTGAATATTTATAGTGTTTTTTCGAACTAATGTTGACTCCAAGATGGCGGAATTGTCTAGTTGTTTATAAGCAGGTACTGAGCGCCGTTCTCAGATTATGCTTTTTCCGTAAAGTTTGTTTGAAATCTGGCACAGCGGTTGCATAGAGGATCAGTCTATCTTTAATTTTGTGAATAACACTTGCATCTTTTATCAATGTTTATTATGAGTATTTCTGGGAAAATCACCGGATGTTTTGGAATCAAAATATTACTACACGTAACGTGCCAATGTAAACTGGAATTGTTGGATATAAATATGCACATTATCGAACAAAACATACATGTATTTGTAATATGATGTCATATGAGTGTCATGAAGATCATCAAAGGTTAGTGATTAATTGTATCTATATTTCTGCTTTTTGTGACTCCTCTCTTTCGCTGGAAAATGGCTGTGTTTGTTTTGACTATGACCTAACTTGACCTAAAACCCTTGACTATGACCTAACATAATCATATGTGGTGTTTTCGCTGTAAATAATTTTTTAAATCGGACACCATGGGTAGATTAACAAGACGTTTATCTTTCATTTGCTGTATTAGACTTGTTAATGTGTGAAAGTTAGATATTTATTAAAAAAATAATTAATTTTGCGCACTGCCTTTTCAGAGGAATGTTGTCGGGGGGTTCCGCTAGCGCCCTAGAAAGGTTAATTTCCCGATTCCACTCTTCCGATATTTTCATATCTTATTGAGTACAGTCTTTTATTAATGTTATTAATTGTATTATTACCTCATCAGTTCTCATTGCTGAACGTCACAAACCCTTGGATATCTGCACAAACCCTAGTTTGCATAATGAATCAGCGATATGGAACGCCTGTCCTAGACAGGTTTTAAACAATTTAAAGGCAATGCTACCAAATACTAATTGAGTGTGTGTAAACTTCTGACCCACTGGGAGTGTGATGAAAGAAATAAAAGCTGAAATAAATCATTCTCTTTACTATTATTCTGACATTTCACATTCTTAAAATAAAGTGGTGATCCTAACTGACCTAAAACAGGGAATTTTTACTAGGATGACATGTCGGGAATTGTGAAAAACTGAGCTTAAATATATTTGGCTAAGGTGTATGTAATCTTCCAACTTCAACTGTAGATGTCCTAACCTACCTCTTTCAGGTAATATATTCAATGTAGTATTTGCCTTACATGAACCTTCTTATGATGGGATAATGCTCAGCCATTTTGGTCAGGGAGTTGGTCAACCATGGTTTGCCAGTGCTGTGATAAGATATTGTGTTTTGTTTTGATTTATTTCACCTTTATTTAACCAGATAGGCTAGTTGAGAACAAGTTCTCGTTTACAACTGAGACCTGGCCAAGAATAAAGCAAAGCAGTTCGACACATACAACAACACAGTTACACGTGGAATAAACAAACATACAGTCAGTAATACAGTAGAAATAATGTATATACAGTGTGTGCAAATGAGCTAAGGCAATAAATAGGCCATGGTGGCGAAGTAATTACAATATACCAATTATACACTGTAGTGATTGATGTACAGAAGATGAATGTGCAAGTAGAGATACTGGGGTGCAAAGAAGCAAGATAAATAAATGCATACAGTATAGGAATGAGGTAGTTGGATGGGCTATATTACAGATGGGCTATGTACAGGTGCAGTGATCTGTGAGCTGCTCTGACAGCTGGTGCTTAAAGCTAGTGAGGGAGACATGAGTCTCCAGCTTCAGAGATTTTTGCAGTTCGATCCAGTCATTGGAACTGGAAGGAAAGGCGACCAAAGGTAGGAATTGTCACAACTTCCGAGGTCGGTCCCTCTCTTTGTTCGGGCGGTGTTCAGCGGTCGACATCACCGGCCTTCTAGCCATCGCCGATCCACTTTTCATTTTCCATTTGTTTTGTCTTTGTCTTACACACCTGGTTTCAATTCCCAATTACTTGTTCATTGTTTAACCCTCTGTTCCCCCAAGTTTGTTTGTGAGTGATTGTTTTTATGTAATACGGTCCGTTTATGTGGACTCGCTTATTTTGTATTGTATTTGTCTATTTTGAGTAAAATACGTTTATTTACTCATATCTGCTGTCCTGCGCCTGACTCCTCTACACCAGCTACACACAGACTACATTACAGAATCACTCACCAAGTTAGCAGGAGCAGACGCCCTCCCTGTGGAGATAGAGGCGCGTGTCCAGCAGCACGCGACCATATTGCAAAATCTGGGCACCACCATCGATCGCATGCTGCGGAAGATGGATCATTGGGAGAGAGGAGGATGTCGTCCAGCGCCTCCACCAGCCCCACTACAGCAGGTCCCACTGTCCACCCCTCCTTCACCCGTTCCAGCGGGATTCGGATCGCGCTCCAGAGGGAGTATGATGGGCCCGCTGCCGGATGCTAGGGGTTCCTACTCCAGTTTGAGCTCTACCTGGCGACCTTCCACCTGGCTCCTTCTGGACGTGAGAGCGTGTCCGCCCTCGTCTCCTGCATCTCAGGCAAAGCTCTGGAGTGGGCCAACGCCGTATGGAGTGAGGGAGACGCAGCGTTGGACCATTAACCAGAGTTCACCCGCCACATTCAGGCAGTTTTCGACCACCCGCCTGAGGGTCGAGCAGCGGGTGAACGACTGTTCCACCTAAGGCAGGGGACGAGGAGTGTGCAGGATTTTGCATTGAACTTCCGGACCCTGGCAGTCAGCGTGGGATGGAACGACAGGGCCCTGATCGATCACTACCAGTGCAGTCTGCGCGAGGACGTCCGTCGGGATTTGGCCTGCCGAGACACCACCCTCACATTGGACCAGCTGGTGGACATGTCCATCCGGCTGGACTACCTGCTGACTGCCCGCGGATGTCCGGATCGGGGCCTGTCAGTTCCATCCCCCAGCACCTCCGCTCCGATGCCCATGGAGCTGGGAGGTGCTGCACTTAGGGCGACTGGAGTAGGGACCATTCCCTGCACCATCTGTGGCCGCAGAGGGCACACTGCTGGTCAGTGCTGGGGGGGTTCCTCAGGGAGTCGAGGCAGCAGGCAGGGCACTATCGTGTCACCCCAGGTGGGTCGGCACCAGGCTCACCCAGAGCCCCCTGTTGCTCACATGTATGTGTTTATTTCATTTCCTGAGTTTTACCCGCATTCCCAGCATAAGGCGCTCGTAGATTCAGGTGCAGCTGGGAATTTTATTGACCGTTCATTTGCCCATAGTTTAGGGATCCCCCTTGTTCCTGTGGATATGCCCTTCCCTGTGCACGCCCTAGAAAGTCGACCATTAGGGTCAGGGCTGATTAGGGAGGCCACCGCGCCACTAGACATGGTTACGCAGGAGGGTCATAAGGAGAGAATCAGTCTCTTCCTTATTGATTCTCCTGTGTTTCCTGTGGTGCTGGGCCTACCCTGGTTGGCCTGTCATGACCCCACTATTTCATGGTAACAGAGGGCTCTCAAGGGGTGTTCACAAGAGTGCTCAGGTTGGTGTGTGGGGGTTTCCATCGGTGCGACTACGGTGGAAAGTCCAGACCAGGTCTCCACCATGCCCATCCCCTCAGAATATGTCGATTTGGCTCTCACCTTCTGTAAGAAGAGGGCGACTAAATGACCACCTCATCGACAGGGGGATTGTGCGATAAATCTCCTGGTAGAGGCAGCACGTCCCAAAGTCACGTGTATCCTCTGTCACAGGAGGAGACGGAGGCTATGGAAACATATGTCTCTGAATCCTTGGGGCAGGGATACATTCAGCCCTCCACTTCACCTGCCTCCTCGAGTTTATTTTTTGTGAAGAAGAAGGATGGGGATTTCGCCCGTGTATTGTCTATCGAGGTATCAATCAGATCACTACCCGCTGCCTCTCATCGCCAGTGCGATAGAGTTAATGCACAGGGTGCGCTTCTTCACAAAATTGGATCTCAGGAGCACTTACAACCTGGTGCATATCCGGGAGGGGGACGAGTGGAAGACGGCATTTAGTACCACCTCAGGGCACTATGAGTCATGCCGTACGGGTAAATGAATGCTCCATCAGACTTCCAGGCCTTTGTTGACGAGATTTTCCGGGACCTGCACAGGCAGGGTATAGTGGTGTATATCGACAACATTCTGATATACTCTGCCACACGCGCCGAGGCTCTAAAGGCATGGAGACATTGCCTTGAGGGGGCTAAACACCCTTTTCTCATCTGGACTGACCACCGCAATCTGGAGTACATCTGGGTGGCGAGGAGACTGATCCCTCACCAGGCAAGGTGGGCCATGTTCTTTACCCATTTTGTTTTCACTCTGTGCGTTGCCTTAGTGGGAAGTACTGGTGGTCCACCTTGGCCAAGGACGTGAGGGTTTATGTTTCTTCCTGCTCGATGTGCACCTGCCCAGAGGGAACCCTTACCCATTCCACAACCGCCGTGGTCGCACCTGTCGGTGGACTTCCTGACAGATCTTCCTCCCTCACAGGGCAACACCATGATCCTGGTCGTTGTGGATCGGTTTTCTAAGTCCTGCCGTCTCCTCCCTTTGCCCGATCTCCCTATGGCCCTACAGACTGCGGAGGCCCTGTTCACTCACGTCTTCCAGCACTACGGGGTGCCTGAGGATATAGTTTCTGATCGGGGTCCCCAGTTCATGTCCAGGATCTGGAGAGCGTTCATGGAACGTCTGGGTGTCTCGGTCAGCCTCACCTCAGGTTTTCACCCCGAGAGTAACGGGCAGGTGGAGAGAGTGAACCAGGATGTGGGTAGGTTTCTGCGGTCATATTGCCAGGACCGGCCGGGATAGTGGGCGGCGTTCATCCCCTGGGCAGAGATAGCCCAAAACTCACTCCGCCACTCCTCCACTAACCTCTCTTTCGTACTGCGTACTTTGGTATCAGCCGGTTCTGGCACGTTAGCATCAGAGCCAGATCGAAGCTCCTGCGGTGGACAAAATGTTTTAAGCGCTCGGAGGAGACCTGGGACGCCACCCATGTGCACCTGCAACGGGCCGTGAGGTGGCAGAAGGCGAGCACCGACCGCCACCGCAGTGAGGCCCCAGTGTTCGCACCGGGGGACCGGTTCTGGCTCTCGACCCAAAACCTGCCCCTCCGCCTGCCCTTCCGGAAGCTGACTCTGCGGTTTATGGGGCCATTCAAAGTCCTGAGGAGACTGAACGAGGTATGCTACAGGTTACAGATGTCCAGAGGGGGCAGAGGAACCTCCCGCACCTCAGACTCCTGAAGTGGACCAGTCACCACCGGCCTGAGGAGAGACACATGGAACGAGGGATTAATACGGTAATCTGGGGGAAGCGAGGCGGCCCCAGCGTATGCTGTTCGAGCCATCCTAGACTCGAGGCGTTGGGCGAAGGGCCTTCAGTACCTCGTGGAGTGGGAGGGGTACGGTCCGGAGGACAGATGCTGGGTGCCGGTGGAGGACGTCTTGGACCCTTCGTTGCTGCGAGAGTTCCACCGTCTCCATCTGGATCGCCCTGCGCCTCGTCCTCCGGGTCGTCCCCGAGTTCGGTGTCGGCGCGCTGTTGGAGCCGCGCGTCAAGGGGGGTACTGTCATGACTTATGCCGAGGTCGGTCCCTCTCCTTGTTCGGGCAACGTTTGGTGGCCTTCTAGCCATCGCCGATCCACTTTTCATTTTCCATTTGTTTTGTCTTTGTCTTACACACCTGGTTTCAATTCCCCAATTACTAGTTCCTTATTAAACCCTCCATGTTTGTGATTGATTTTATGTAATACGGTCCGTTTATGTGGCCTCGCTTACTTTGTATTGCATTTGTCTATTTTGAGTAAAATATGTTTATCTACTCATTTCTGCTGTCCTGCGCCTGACTCCTCTACACCAGTTACACACAGACAACATTACAGAAATTGGCTTTGGGGGCGACTAGTGAGATATACCTCCTGGAGCGCGTGCTACGGGTGGGTGCTGCTATGGTGACCAGTGAGCTGAGATAAGATGGGGCTTTACCTAGCAGAGGCTTGTAGATGACCTGGAGCCAGTGGGTTTGGCGACGAGTATGAAGCGAGGGCCAGCCAACGAGAGCATACAGGTCACAATAGTGGGTAGTATATGGGGCTCTGGTGACAAAACGAATGGCACTGTGATACACTGCATCCAATTTGTTGAGTAGAGTGTTGGAGGCTATTTTGTAAATGACATCGCCAAAGTTGAGGATCGGTAGGATGGTCAGTTTTACGAGGGTATGTTTGGCAGCATGAGTGAAGGATGCTTTGTTGCGAAATAGGAAGCCGATTCTAGATTTAATTTTGGATTGGAGATGCTTAATGTGAGTCTGGAAGGAGAGTTTGAGTGTAAGATTTTAAAGAATTTATCTGCACTGTATGTTTGTTAGCTAGCTAGCCAGACAGTTTTAGAGGAGTGATTCCATACATTTTATTTCCAAATTAACTGCCAGTATACCAACATCCCATTCAAACATTGCAGTCAGTCAATCCACAGCCATACACTGGCTCAAATCAGTAGATGATAAGACTTATACAAGTTGTACATTTTTCAAGTGCTGATATTGTATCATATAATATCACTCTGAGCTTTCCATGATTTTTTTTTTTTTAAACATTCATGGTCTGTTTACATATATTTTAGTGCCAATTTATAAAGAACATTTGTATAAAACCTGTATATCACTGTATTAATGATTATATGACAATACTTTATCTTGGAAATCATTTTATAACGCAATTTCTGATATATCACATGCCTTTGTTTTATTTTCCTGCATAAATAAAGTTAGTATTATGCCTTTAATGCCATTCATTCCAATTAGACTCGTTTGGATTTCTCCCTGACCAATACGCTTGGACACGGTGTCCAAGTAAGCTACATGTACTGTAGCTATGTTTGTGGAAAACATTTAATCACAGGTAAGACATTTAACTTGTTTAGTATAGACTGTTTGTAATTCCACTCATTACTTATAGCTGTTTATAAACTGGGTAGTTTGGATACTGGATCCTAATTGGCTAAAACAGCATTTAGCTGTGTCTGTGAGACCGTATACCATGACTATGAAGGTTAGCCTTTTCACCTCTATATCATGTGCCTTTTCACCTCGATAAAATGGCTACATCAAAAATAGTTTGACATGCCGATGTAGAAAATATGCGTTTAAATTAAGTTGAGAGAAACCAAAATAAAAAGAACATTGTGAAACTAACAAAGTGGGCACTTGCCTGCTTCACTGACTGGTGTGCAGAAAAGGGATGCAGTATGAGTTTGGGAATTCAACAAAACAAAGCTGTATGTCATTCTACGGGACTTGTATTGTTCAGTGGGAAACATGAATGCTATGCTGGACTCAGAGCTGTTTTAAACCGACATATCAACGAACCCCTTCTCAGTTTGGCATGGAATATACAGAAGGACAACAAATTTCCAACGAGCAACAATGTGTCTCTTAGCGTAATTAAAAAGTTGAGGAAAGAGGGGCATGACGAAGCTGCCCACCAGTGAACGGCTACATATGGTATGTGACTATTAGCTAGCGCAATAATTCTAATGTACCCTGACAATATAACCGGTAGCTACAGTGCCTTGCGAAAGTATTCGGCACCCTTGAACTTTGCGACCTTTTGCCACATTTCAGGCTTCAAACATAAAGATATAAAACTGTATTTTTTTGTGAAGAATCAACAACAAGTGGGACACAATCATGAAGTGGAACGACATTTATTGGATATTTCAAACTTTTTTAACAAATCAAAAACTGAAAAATTGGGCGTGCAAAATTATTCAGCCCCCTTAAGTTAATACTTTGTAGCGCCACCTTTTGCTGCGATTACAGCTGTAAGTCACTTGGGGTATGTCTCTATCAGTTTTGCACATCGAGAGACTGAAAATGTTTCCCATTCCTCCTTGCAAAACAGCTCGAGCTCAGTGAGGTTGGATGGAGAGCATTTGTGAACAGCAGTTTTCAGTTCTTTCCACAGATTCTCGATTGGATTCAGGTCTGGACTTTGACTTGGCCATTCTAACACCTGGATATGTTTATTTTTGAACCATTCCATTGTAGATTTTGCTTTATGTTTTGGATCATTGTCTTGTTGGAAGACAAATCTCCGTCCCAGTCTCAGGTCTTTTGCAGACTCCATCAGGTTTTTTTCCAGAATGGTCCTGTATTTGGCTCCATCCATCTTCCCATCAATTTTAACCATCTTCCCTGTCCCTGCTGAAGAAAAGCAGGCCCAAACCATGATGCTGCCACCACCATGTTTGACAGTGGGGATGGTGTGTTCAGCTGTGTTGCTTTTACGCCAAACACAACGTTTTGCATTGTTGCCAAAAAGTTCAATTTTGGTTTCATCTGACCAGAGCACCTTCTTCCACATGTTTGGTGTGTCTCCCAGGTGGCTTGTGGCAAACTTTAAATGACACTTTTTATGGATATCTTTAAGAAATGGCTTTCTTCTTGCCACTCTTCCATAAAGGCCAGATTTGTGCAATATACGACTGATTGTTGTCCTATGGACAGAGTCTCCCACCTCAGCTGTAGATCTCTGCAGTTCATCCAGAGTGATCATGGGCCTCTTGGCTGCATCTCTGATCAGTCTTCTCCTTGTATGAGCTGAAAGTTTAGAGGGACGGCCAGGTCTTGGTAGATTTGCAGTGGTCTGATACTCCTTCCATTTCAATATTATCGCTTGCACAGTGCTCCTTGGGATGTTTAAAGCTTGGGAAATCTTTTTGTATCCAAATCCGGCTTTTAACTTCTTCACAACAGTATCTCGGACCTGCCTGGTGTGTTCCTTGTTCTTCATGATGCTCTCTGCGCTTTTAACGGACCTCTGAGACTATCACAGTGCAGGTGCATTTATACGGAGACTTGATTACACACAGGTGGATTGTATTTATCATCATTAGTAATTTAGGTCAACATTGGATCATTCAGAGATCCTCACTGAACTTCTGGAGAGAGTTTGCTGCACTGAAAGTAAAGGTGCTGAATAATTTTGCACGCCCAATTTTTCAGTTTTTGATTTGTTAAAAAAGTTTGAAATATCCAATAAATGTCGTTCCACTTCATGATTGTGCCCCACTTGTTGTTGATTCTTCACAAAAAAATACAGTTTTATATCTTTATGTTTGAAGCCTGAAATGTGGCAAAAGGTCGCAAAGTTCAAGGGGGTCGAATACTTTCGCAAGGCACTGTATATAGGCCTACCTATTAACTAACTTTATTTTGTCTTATGATTAATGTAAACAAGAGAGCCGATTGGAGTGAACACCCTCACTACAATGCTTCCAAAGATCTGCAAAATAGCTGGCCCTTCGCAGATTTACACATACCACTGCCTCCGAAACACCATGATCCAGAAACTGTCTGATGCTTGACTAGAGGTACGAGAAATTCTGTCTGTCAAAACCTCTCTTCAAAGTTACTGGAGGCCAAATCTGGAAGTGAGAATGCTGTGGAGCACTATTCTCTCTGACAACACAGCAGCAGCTCCAACAGTTAAAAGAACAGCATCCATTTCCAGCAGTGTGGCGCCAACAATAACATGGGCAAGGCAACAACAAATGATAACATGGGCAAGACAACAACAAATGATAATATGGGCAAGGCAACAACAAATGATAACATGGGCAAGACAACAACAAATGATAATATGGGCAAGGCAACAACAAATGATAACATGGGCAAGACAACAACAAATTATAATATGGGCAAGGCAACAACAAATGATAACATGGGCAAGACAACAACAAATGATAACATGAGCAAGCCAACAAGAAACAATAACATGGGACAATTTTTTTCATTCGTGCACAATAAATGGCAACATTCAGATAAACATTAATAAATAATTGGCATGTGTTAGTCACTCTAGAAGTGGCGCTAATGCTCGGTTTGTGCATCCTGTGGTTGTTGCATAGCAACCAGTCTAGCAACAAGACTTTTGTCCGGCCTACTTTTTCTGGTGGAATGTATTCATTATGAATTGATTTATTAAAGCAACATTTTCAATTTAGAAAATTGTGTAGTTCTTTGCCTTACCGTGTTGGTAACCGGTTTATAAAAAAAGGCACTTCAGGGGTTAGTTGTATATGGTCTATATACCACGGTTAAGGGCTGTATCCAGGCACTCCACGTTGTAACAACCCTTAGCCTTGGTAAATTGGGCATATACCACTCCCCCTCGGGCCTTATTGCTTAAATAGTCTCTGGCCTTATTGCTTAAATTTGTGTTGTTGGTCTTGGCTAGCTACCACTCACTCACTCACTCACTTGACTGCTAGCACCATCATGGAAACAGGCATGAGGTAAGCCATACAATATTACATTTTTCTAAGTTGTGAGAACGCTCGGGAGCAAGCAATGTTGAAAAGTCATCTTTACACATGTTGTACTTTTTTTTGTTGTATTTGACTAAAACAAGCAGACAACAAAAAAAATGTTTGCTGTGAGGCAAGGAGGTAACCTAAGAAACCAAAGGTTGTTTGCCCAACAAGCACAACTTTCTATGGCTTAGACCCTTTTGGTTCCAGGTAAAACCCTTTTGGGTTCCATGAGGAATCATTTCCACAGAGGGTTTGGCATGGAACCAAAAAGAGTTCTTCAAAGGGTTCTCCTATGGGTACAGCCGAATAACTAAGAGTGTATATTATTTAAGCAATGATGAAGATAAGGACACATTTTTTAAAATTTTATTTAACTGTTGAAAGCGAGGAAAGAATGAAGCAACAATAGAGAAAGGGGAGATAGGCTAATTCGCACATTGCACAACATTAGGGGAAATATTATGAAAGGTAGCCTATATAAGCGTAAGTCTACTAATTATAAAAATGTTAAATAGGCCCTAATATATTTCAGAATTTAAATTAAATGAATTGCTAGCTTATAATTGTAACTATGTAGGGCCGCATGTCTTGCACCAGCATCGCAGCTTCATGGTTTCAACGAGGTGCATAATTCCAGTCCAGATAATACAGTATAATACAATACACTCCACACACAAAGATTAGCCTACTGAAGATTTTTCATTTATTTACCCAAGTGAGCATACAGAAACTACATCTATGGGCTTTTACGTTTTTCTGTTGTGCGTAATGTAATATGTAGGCTATGTATTGCATAACGGCACAATCCTTTCATTTGGGCTTTTTTTGGGCATGGGCTCATAAAATGTATTTAATATATGGCTCATAAATTGACCTAATGTATGGCTCATCAGACTCAGGTAGCATCAGTCTTGAATTGTCATGCCTCATCAAAGCTCTAATCATGTAACGTCTGCGTCCAACTCACATCCCCAAACACTTAGATCCCTGGAACACAGCCCACTTTCCAGCTCACTCTCCAGATCCCAATCACCGGAATTCTAATCACCTGTTCACAAACCTGTATGTCATTATCCCACACTATTTAGTTCAGTTCCTTGCACCCCATCACTGTGAGGTATTGTTTGTTTTGAGACACACTTCTTTCGGAGCTCTGTTTTTTCTTGTCCTTCACACCTGCTGTGTATGATAGTTTTTGCCTGCCTCACTCACAACACCTTTAGCCTATTCCCTGCCTGTACTATTGCCATTTTGGACCTACCGTGTATGACCTTCTGCCTGCCCCAGGACCCAGCTACCTGCCTCCTCCTATGGTCCCCTCCAATAAACACCTGCTGCGCTCTGCGCATCATCACCATGATGGTTATTATGGGTTATGCTAGGGACCAGTGTTTTGACCAACTACCATGTTGGTTATTATGTGTTATGTTAGGGACCTGTGTTTTGACCCATCACCATGTTGGTTATTATGTGTTATGTTAGGTACCTGTGTTTTGACCCATCACCATGTTGGTTATTATGTGTTACGTTATGTTAGGGACCTGTGTTTTGACCCATCACCATGTTGGTTATTATGGGTTATGCTAGGGACCAGTGTTTTGACCAATTACCATGATGGTTATTATGTGTTACGTTATGTTAGGGACCTGTGTTTTGACCCATCACCATGTTGGTTATTATGTGTTATGTTAGGTACCTGTGTTTTGACCCATCACCATGTTGGTTATTATGTGTTATGTTAGGTACCTGTGTTTTGACCCATCACCATGTTGGTTATTATGTGTTACGTTATGTTAGGGACCTGTGTTTTGACCCATCACCATGTTGGTTATTATGGGTTATGCTAGGGACCAGTGTTTTGACCAATTACCATGTTGGTTATTATGTGTTATGTTAGGTACCTGTGTTTTGACCCATCACCATGTTGGTTATTATGTGTTACGTTATGTTAGGTACCTGTGTTTTGACCCATCACCATGTTGGTTATTATGTGTTATTGTCACGCTCTGACCTTAGAGATCCTTTTAATTCTCTATTTGGTTAGGTCAGGGTGTGACTAAGGTGGGCAATCTATGTTTTCTATTTCTTTGTTGGCCTGGTATGGATCCCAATCAGAGGCAGCTGTCTATCGTTGTCTTTGATTGGGGATCATATTTAGGCAGTCTTTTCCCACCTGTTGTTTGTGGGATCTTGTTTTTGTGCAGCTGCCTGTGAGCAGCCCAGAACATCCAACGATCGTGACAGAAGATCCCACCACAAATGGACTAAGCAGCGTGCCCAGGAGAAGCAGGGATCCTAGGCCTGGGAGGAAAGCCAGGAATTGAGGACATCCTGGACGTGGGACGAAATCATGGCAGGAGACAGAATCCTGCCATGGAAGCAGGCAGAGGCAAAGAAGGAGCAACAGCAACGACGCCGACGTTCTTAGCTAAAAAGACAGCCCAAAGGAAAGCCTGAAAATGTTTTGTGGGGAGGGGGGGCACACGGGGTGGTCGGCGGTGCCGAGGTGTGAACCAGAGACAACCTGGGAGGAGCTAAAGAGGTGGTCGGTCGACCCAGGGAGAGTGCCAGAGCCCGCCTGGGAGTCAATAGAACAGTGTGAGGAGGGATACCGGAGAATGGAGTTGGCGAGGAGTATGCGGCAACACAGGCGTTTGGAAGAGCGTGTCACCAGTCCGGTACAATCTGTGCCGGTCCCACGCATCAGGCCTCCAGTGCGCCTCCCCAGTCCGGTACGTTCAATGTCTCCTCCTCGTACACGCCCTGAAGTACGCGTCCCCAGTCCGGTACGTCCTGTGCCTGCTCTCCGCATTCGCACTGATGTACGCCTCCACAGCCCAGTACGTGCTATGCTAGCTCCTCGCACTCGCCTTGAAGTGTGTGTCACCAGTCTGGTGCAACCTGTACCGGCCCCACGCATCAGGCTTCTTGCGACGACCCCCAGTCCAGAGCCTCCGGCGAGGGTTCCCAGTCCAGAGCCTCCAGCGAGGGTTCCCAGTCCAGAGCCTCCGGCGAGGGTTCGCAGCCAAGAGCCTCCGGCGAGGGTTCGCAGCCAAGAGCCTCCGGCGAGGGTTCGCAGTCCTGAGCCTCCGGAGAGGGTTCTCAGTCCAGAGCCTCCGGCGACGGTTCCCAGTCCAGAGCCTCCGGCGACGGTTCCCAGTTCGGAGCCTCCGTCGACGGTTCGAAGTCCGGAGCCTCCAGTGATGATCCATGGCCCAGAGCCTCCAGTGATGATCCGTGGCCCAGAGCCTCCAGTGATGATCCATGGCCCGGAGCCTCCGGTGATGATCCATGTCCCGGAGCCTCCGGTGATGATACATGTCCCGGAGCCTCCGGTGATGATCCATGTCCCGGAGCCTCCGGTGATGATCCATGTCCCGGAGCCTCCGGTGACGATCCATGTCCCGGAGCCTCCGGTGACGATCCATGGCCCGGAGCCTCCGGTGACGATCCATGGCCCGGAGCCTCCGGTGACGATCCATGGCCCGGAGCCTCCGGTGACGAGCCATGGCCCGGAGCCTCCGGTGACGATCGATTGCCAAGGAGCATATTCACCCCCCTTGGCGTTTTTCCTATTTTGTTGCATTACAACCTGTCATTTAAATAGATTTTTATTTGGATTTCATGGACATACACAAAATAGTCAAAATTGGTGAAGTGAAATGATTTTTTTTTTTTGATAAGTGGTGCATGCATATGTATTCATCCCCTTTGCTATGAAGCCCCTAAATAAGATATGGTGCAAACAATTACCTTCAGAAGTCACATAATTAGTTCAATAAAGTCCACCTGTGTGCAATCTAAGTGTCACATGTTCTGTCACATGATCTCAGTATATATACACCTGTTCTGAAAGGCCCCAGAGTCTGCAACATCACCAAGCAAGGGGCACTATGAAGACCAAGGAGCTCTACACACAGGTCGGGGACAAAGTTGTGGAGAAGTACACTCCACAGAGCTGGGCTTTATGGACGAGTGGCCAGAAAAAATAAGCAAACATGTTTGGTGTTTGCCAAAAGGCATTTGGGAGACTCCCCAAACATATGTAAGAAGGTACTCTGGTCATATGAGACTAAAATGTAGCTTTTTGGCACAAATCCAACACCAAGAACACCGTCCCCACAGTGAAGCATGGTGGTGGCAGCATCATGCTATGGGGATGTTTATCATCGGCAGGGACTGGGAAACAGGTCAGAATTTAAGGAATGATGGATGGCGCTAAATACAGGGAACTTATTGAGGGAAACCTGTTTCAGTCTTCCAGAGATTTGAGACTCGGACGGAGGTTCACCTTCCAGCAGGACAATGACCCTAAGCATACTGCTAAAGCAACACTTGAGTGGTTTAAGGGGATACGTTTAAATGTCTTTGAATGGCCTAGTCAAAGCCCAGACTTCAATACAATTGAGAATATGTGGTATGACTTAAAGATTGCTGTACACCAGTGGAACCTGTCCAACTGGAAGGAGCTGGAGCAGTTTTGCCTTGAAGAATGGGCAAAATCCCAGTGTCTAGATGTGCCAAGCTTATAGAGACATACCCCAAGAGACTTGCAGCTGTAATTGCTGCAAAAGGTGTCTCTACAAAGTATTGACTTTGGGGGGTATGCACGCTCACGTTTTCTGTGTTCTTGTTTGTTTCAGAATATAAAATATTTTGCATCTTTAAAGTGGTTGGCATGTTGTGTAAATCAAATGATACAAACCCCCCAAAATTCAATTTTAGGAAAAGGAAAAATGCGAAGGGGGGTGAATACTTTTGCAAGCCACTGTATCTATCTCTTGTTCCCTTTTTCTTTGTCTGTCGTCCTTTCTCTCTCTCTCTCTCTCTCTCTCTCTGTCTTTAATTTCTCTGTCTTGCTCTCTCTCTATACCTCTCTCTCTCTATACCGCTCTCTCTCTATACCGTTCTCTCTACCTCTCCCTCTAGGAATGCAAATTGGAAGCGACAGAGCAATCTTGAAATCCATCAGAGAGGAAATGAGCTAACCTGTTTGACTGGGTCTGTGTGAGAGGGGCCGCTCGGCTAGTAATTGCACTGTGTGTGTGTATGCATGTGTGTGTATACGTGTGTGTGGTGTATGTGCATGTGCGCATGCGTGTACACTCTCTCCGCTGTCTAATTTCCACTGATTCTTAACCCAGTGTCAATGTCCCAAACTACGAAAAATATCTTATCTTGAACACACTAAGAACATAGGTTGACTGTTAACAGTTACATTGTCTTCAGAAAGTATTAATTTCCCTTAAACTCTCTGGGATAGGCGGGACGCAAATGTCTCACCTGGCCAATTGCCAGGAAAAATGCAGAGCGCCAAATAAAATAAAAATTCTATAAAATTCAAACTTTCATTAAATCACACATGTACGATACCAAACTAAAGCTACACTCGTTGTGAATCCAGCCAACATGTCAGATTTCAAAAAGGCTTTACGGCGGAAGCATAAGAAGCTATTATCTGATGATAGCACATCCCTTAACTTATTCCACGTTTTGTTGTGTTACAGCATGAATTCAAAATGGATTAAAAGGATTTCCTTTCTCTCAACCATCTACACACAATACCCCGTAATGACAAAGTGAAACATGTTTTTAAAATGATTGGCAAATGTTTCGAAAATTAAATACAGAAATCCAACAAGCGAAAAAAGAAAAAGAAAAATAAAAAACAATGAAAAAAAAATGAAAATATTTGTTTTATATATATATATATATATAACATAACACATATATAGCATTGTATACATAATTGTATACATAACACAACTGTGGCCGTGATGAATAAATAAATGTCCATTGCGGTGGAGGCAGAGTAAAGACTGTTTAGCTGTTTAGGGGGTTGGGGGGATGACCATAGGGGGAGTAGCATGACCATTGAGGGGGTGTGGGGACCAAGTGAAATAAAAACAATAAAAAAAGTAATAATATACATATTAACAACTGCAATAGTGATGGGGGGAGCAGGTAGCTGACTAGTGGTGGCTATTCAGCAGCCTGATGATCTGAGGGTAGAAACTATTGGCCAGTATTTCAGTTTATTTTTTGGGTACTACCTACCCTTTTCACCCCCCAATTTGGTGATATACAATTAGTAGTTACAGTCTTCTTCCATCGCTGCAACTCCCGTAAGGACTCAGGAGAGGCGAAGGTTGCCATGCATCCTCCGAAACACGACTCCGCAAAGCCGCACTGCTTCTTGACATACTGCATACTGCTCACTCAAACCGGAAGCCAGCCGCACCAATGTGTCGGTGGAAACACTGTAGAGCTGGCGACCGAAGTCAATGTGCATGCGCCTGGCCCGCCACAATTGGTTGCTAGAGCGTAATGGGACAAGGACTTCCCAGACGGTCAAACCCTCCCCTAACCGGACGACGCTGGGCCAATTGTGCTACGCCTCATGGGTCTCCTGGTTGCGGCCGGCTGGGATCGAACATGGATCTGTAGTGACGGCACTTCCTGCGACACCTGGTGTTGTAGTTGTCTGTGTGGTTAGACCATTTCAGTTTCTATGAGATGTGTACGCTGAGGTGTCCAGCCTGGTTCCCCCTGAAGTCCACAATCAGCTCCTCTGTTTTTCTAACATTGAGGGAGAGGTTGTTAACCTGGCACCACGTTGTCAGTGCCTACCTCCTCCCTGTAGGCTGTCTTGTCATTGTTGGTAATCAGGCCTACTACTGTCTTGTTGTCAGCGAACTTAATGATGGAGTTGGAACTGTGTGAGGCCACACAGTTGTGGGTATACAGGGAACACAGGCAGGGAACTGAGGAAGCAGACAGTAATGGCGCCAGAGGGGATGACTGTCGTTTTACAGGCTACTATCCAACTGTGCTATTTTGTGTGTTTTCTCCCATTGTTTGTAACTTACTTTATACATAATGTTGCTGCTACCGTCTGTTCTGACCGAAAAGAGCTTCTGGATATCAGAACAGGAATTACTCACCTCAAACTGGACAAAGATTTTTTTCTTTAATAAGTCCGACGCAAAGGATATACTGCTTCTCCGAGACAGGCCAAAATACCCGTAATTTTCGTGAAGAAACTATGGAAATACAATTCATCGGAGAGTGGGTAACCTGCCTCTACCATCTGTTTCATTGGCCAACGTGCAATCACCAGAGAATAAACTGGATGATCTCTGTTCGAGACTATCCTACAAAAGGGATATTAAAAATGTGTGCAATCAGAGGGAAAAAAACTCTAGACCACCTTACTCCACACACAGAGACACATACAAAGCTCTCCCTCGCACTCCATTTGGCAAATCTGACCATAATTTTATCATCCTGATTCCTACTTACAAGCAAAAACCTAAGCATGAAGTACCAGTGACTCGTTCAATACTGAAGTGGTCCGATGACACAGATGCTACGCTGAAGGACTGTTTTGCTAGCACAGACTGGAATATGTTCCAGGATTCATCCAATGGCAATTTGGAGTATACTACCTCAGTCACCGGCTTCATCAATAAGTGCATCGTCCCCACTGTGACACTATGTACATATCCCAACCAGAAGCCATGGATTACAGGCAACATCCGCACCGAGCTAAAGGCTAGAGCGACGCTTTCAAAGGACACTACTTAGGGAACTTATAAGAAATCTTGCTATGCCCTTAGACAAACCATCAAACAGGCAAAGTGTTAATACAGGACTAAAATTTTATCCTACTACACCAGCTCTGACGCTTGTTGGATTTGTCAGGGCTTGCAAACTATTACGGACTATAAAGGGAAACCCAGTCGCGAGTTGCCCAGTAACGCGAGCCTACCAGACAAGCTACATGCCTTTTATGCTCGCTTCAAGGCAAGCAACACTGAAGCATGCATGAGAGCACCAGCTGTTCGGGACGACTGTGACATCATGCTCTCCGTAGCTGACGTGAGCAAGACCTTTAAACAGGTCAACATTTACAAAGCTGCGAGGCCAGAAGGATTACCAGAACATGTAGTCAGAGCATGCGCGGACCAACTGGTAAGTGTCTTCACTGACATTTTCAACCTCTCCCTGACCGAGTCTGTAATACCAACATGTTTCAAGCAGACCACCATAGTCCCTGTACCCATTAAAGCGAAGGTAACCTGCCCTGTAGCACTCACGTTGGTAGCCATAAAGTGCTTTGAAAGGCTGATCATGGCTCACATCAAAACCATCATCCCGGAAACCCTAGACCCACTCCAATTCGCATACCGCCCCAACAGATCCACAAATGATGCAATCTCAATCGCACTCCACACTGCCCTTTCCCACCTGGACAAAAATAACACCTATGTGGGAATTCTGTTCATTGACTACAGCTCAGCGTTCAACCTCATAGTGCCCACATAGCTCATCACTAAGCTCGGGACCCTGGGACTAAACACCTCAATATGCAACTGGATCCTGGACTTCCTGACGGGCCGCACGCCAGGTGGTAAGGTTAGGCAAAAACATGTCTGCCATGCTGATCCTCAACACTGGGAACCCTCAGGGGTGAGTGTTTAGTCCCCTCCTGTACTCCCTGTTCACCCACGACTGCGTGGCCAAGCACGACTCCAACACCATCATTAAGTTTGCTGAAGACACAACAGTGGTAGGCCTGATCACCGACAACGATGAGACAGCCTATAGGGAGGAGATCAGAGACCTGGCAGTGCCAGGACTGCCAGGACAACAACCTCTCCCTCAATGTGACCAAGGCCAAGGAGATGATTGTGGACAACAGGAAAAGGACGGCCGAACACGTCTCCACTCACATCGACGAGGCTGTAGTGGAGCGGGTCGAGAGTTTCAAGTTCCTTGGTGTCCACATCACCAACAAACTATCATGGTTCCAACACACCGAGACAGTCATGAAGAGGGCACAACAACATCCTTTCCCCCTCAGGAGACTGAAAAGATTTGGCATGGATCCCCAGATCCTCAAAAAGTTCTACAGCTGCACCATCGAGAGCATCCTGACTGGTTGCATCACCAACTGCTCGGCATCCGACGATAAGGAGCTACAGAGAGTAGTGCGTACTGCCCAGTATATCACGTGGGCCAAACTTATATAGTAGGCAGTGTCAGAGGAAGGCCCCAAAAATTGTCAGACTCCAGTCATCCAAGTCATAGACTGTTCTCTCTGCTACCGCATGGCAAGTGGTACCAGAGTGCCAAGTCTAGGTCCAAAAGTCTCCTTACAGCTTCTTCCCCCAAGCCATAAGACTACTGAACAATTAATCAAATGCCCACCTGGACTCTTTACATTGACAGCGCCTTTCTTTTTACATTGCTGCTACTTGCTGTTTATTCTCTATGCATAGTCTCCTTACCCCTACCTACATGTACAAATTACCTCGATTTACCTGTACCCCCACACATTGACTCCCCCACACATTGACTACCCCCTGTATGTAGCCTCGTTATTACTATGATATTGTCACTTTTATTGAATTTTTTATTTTGTTTATTTAGTAAATATATTCTTAACTCTATTGAACTGCATTGTTGATTAAGGGTTTGTAAGTAAGCATTTTAGGGTAAGATCTACTCCGGTACATGTCACAAATAAAACATGATTTGATTTTATCCCTTGCGGGCCCCCCATGTTGAGAATCAGTGTTTTGCGAAGGTAATGTTTCCTGCCTTCACCACCTGGGGGCAGCCTTCAGGAAGTGCAGGAACCAGTTGAATGGGCAGCGTTCAGACCTAGGGCAGTGAGATTTGTAATAATCATAGAGGGCACTATGGTATTGAAGGCCGAGCTGTAGCATCCTCACATATGCATTATTTTTGTCCAGGTGGGTAAGGGCAGTGTGCAGTGCAATGGTAATTGTCCGTGGATCTATTGGGGCGGTAGGCAAATTGTGTCGGTGAGGGAGGAGGTGATGTGGTCTTTGACTAGCCTCTTGAAGCACTTCATAATGACAGAAGTGAGTGCTACTGGTCGATAGTCATTCAGTTAAGTTAGTTTCCCTTTCTTTGGCACAGGGATGATAGTGGACATCTTGAAGCAGGTGGGTTTAGCGACCTGAGCTAGGGAGAGATGAACATGTCCATAGAACTCAACAGCCAGCTTGTCTGCACATGCTGAGGGCACGGCTAGGGTTGCCGTCTGGGCCGGCAGCCTTGCGAGGGTTAACATGTTGGAATGACTTACTACATTCCTCCTCATTGGAGACTGTGAGTGTGTAGCTTACATAGTCATTGGGGACTCTCCTTGGCAATTCAGGGTCATTGTGCTCAAACCATTAGATAAAGGTGTTGAGCTCATCCGATAGGGTGGAATTGGTGACCGCTGTCATCAATGCCACTCCACTGTAGACTTGGCCTTGTGTTTTAGGTTATTGTCCTTCCGAAAGGTGAATTCATCTCCCAGTGTCTGGTGGAAAGCAGACTGAATCAGGTTTTGCTGTAGGATTTGCCTTTGCTTAGCTCCATTCCGTTTCTTTTTTATCCTGAAAAACTCCCCAGTCCTTAATGATTACAAGCATATCCATAACATGATGCAACCACCACTAAAAACATAATTCCACTTTGACATTCTGGGATATTGTGTCTAGGCCAGTGACAAAAAACTCAATTGAATCCATTTAAAATTCTGTCTGTAACACAACAAAATGTGGAAAAAGTGGTGTGAATACTTTCTGAAGGCATTGTATATCCAGACATACAGTATTTGTCTGTGACTGTGACTTCAGACTGTGACTTCAGACTGTGGCTTCAGACTGTGGCTTCAGACTGTGGCTTCAGACATTGAAATGATGAACAGCATCTGATTCATGTTGACTAGTTAAGGGTTGACAGTGACAAGTCACTCAGCAGGAGGAGCTATGAGTCTCACATCTATTCTTACTCCCACCCTACCCTACCTCTCACTCCCTCCCATGCTCTAGTCATATGAATCGATAATGACTGACATAGTCGATGTGTTTTAATCAAAAAAGCCCTTGACTCCTCTGCCGTGCGATATCATGGGAGAGTTCAAGCTTTTAATATCACATCTGTTACTGATCCCACCCGCCGAGGAGAACTCTGGGATTGGGAGGAAGGGACGGGCAAATTTTAGAGGGATGGGGTGTTGGGGTGGGGTTTATGTATGGATCCATTATGCATAGATTAGGACCCCCCCCCCCCCGGCTCCCCTATGCTGAGAGGGCTGGTGGGAGTGTGGGGAGTACCATGATGCAGTTACAGACCCTGCACTCTCCTCTTTTTCTCATTTGCCCCGCCCCCCCATCCCTAAGCTCCATCGAGGCAGACCGGAAACCTGAGAGCGGGGTAGGGGCGCAGAGCAAAGCAGGGAGCAATGACAGTGACATCCATCGCATGCAATGAATAATCAATGACCACCATCTGGTGAAACAGAGCTGCAGTCGTTTACTCTCAGATGTGTCTACCTCTCTCTTTCCTTTCTCTCACTCTTTCTCCCTTTTCTCACCCTCTCGCCCACCTTCTCTCTCTCTCTTCTCCCCTGTATCTTTCTCTCTCTATCTTCTGCCCATCTACTCTCCTCTCTCTATATTCCCTCCTTCTCTCTCGACAGGCCTGTGTTCTCTCCCCTGTAGTCCTCTGTGGCATCTTTGTCAGACCAGCTATAAGAGTCCTCATTCTAATTCAGCTGTACTATGTTCTATCTGACAGCAGCTAAAAGGTGAACCTTCACCCTTTAAAAGACATCCACCCATATCAATCCTATTGTAATTGACTTTCTTATTAAAAAAGGGATTTTAATATGTAAAAGAGCTCAGAGCTGGTTCTTAAAGGACATGCAGACGTAAGAAACTCCATAGTAATCTAGTCGTTTTGCTGAGTGCTTTATTCACCTGCAGTATTAGAGCGGTTTGAGACGCACAAATACATGCATGCACACATGCACACAAACAAACACAGTATTAGAGCGGTTTGAGATGCACAAATACATGCACACACACATGCACACAAACAAACACAGTATTAGAGCGGTTTGAGATGCACAAATACATGCACACACACATGCACACAAACAAACACAGTATTAGAGCGGTTTGAGACGCACAAATACATGCATGCACACATGCACACAAACAAACACAGTATTAGAGCGGTTTGAGATGCACAAATACATGCACGCACACATGCACACAAACAAACACAGTATTAGAGCGGTTTGAGATGCACAAATACATGCACACACACATGCACACAAACAAACACAGTATTAGAGCGGTTTGAGATGCACAAATACATGCACACACACATGCACACAAACAAACACAGTATTAGAGAGGCATGAGACCTGACATTAGCGGGTTCTCTCTGGTAAGAGCAAAGGTGGTGGGCCCTACTTTATGATCAACAACACATGGTGCGACGAAGGAAACGTACAGGAACTTGGAATACTTGGTCATCAAATATTGGCCTTTTTACCTTCCGAGAGAGTTCTCAAGGATTATCGCCATGGCTGTGTACATCCCGCTCCAAGATCTTCATTAAGTCTGGATGTCCTATAAGAACCAGATCTGAGCTCTTTTACATGATATAAAAAATAACTTTTTTAATAAGCAAGTCAATTACAACAGGAATTGTATGGGTGGATGTCTTTTAAAGGGCGAAGGTTCACCTTGTTAGCTGCTGTCAGATAGAACATAGTACAGCTGAATTAGAATGAGGGCTCTTATAGCTGGTCTGACAAAGAGGCCAAAGAAGACTACGGGGAGAGGACAGGGGAGAGGACACAGGCCTGTCGAGAGAGAGAGAGGGAGTATAGAGAGAGAGTAGAGTAGATGGGCAGGAGATAGAGAGATACAGGGGAGACGAGAGACAGATACAGGGGAGACGAGAGAGAGAGAAGGTGAGTGAGAGGATTTGAAAAACGGAGAAAGAGTGAGAGAAAGGAAAGAGAGAGGTAGACACATCTGATAGTAAACGACGGCAGCTCTATTTTACCAGATGGTGGTCATTGATTATTCATTGCATGCGATGGATGTCGCTATCGTCGCTTCCTGCTTCGCTCCGTGCCCCTTGTGAAACACAACTATAGGGACAAAGTGGAGGAGCAATTCAGTGGGGCGGACACAAGGCGTATGTGGCAGTGGCTCCTAACGATCATGGATTGCAAAAAGAAAGACATCCACATCACCTTTACCAATGCAACCCATGTGTTATGAACCGTCTCGTAGCCCGTAACAAAGAGAGAGTACTGAATTTACCCTTAGGCCTGAGAACAGGACATTCATTTTTCCAATGTCCTGAACCCTGACTGTAGTGACACTCTTGACTGAAGTCAGCTTTACCATGGGAACCAGGCTCAACCCTACATGAATGAAGTTCTGCCTGTGAACAAGTGCGTGGCCCAAATCTCTCTGAACGCCCCCACTCACTCCGAATATGAGGCTCTGCAAAGCCCCTTTTGTGAGTCAAAACATACTCGTCCACCAAAACCGCAGCTTCAGAGACAGTCTTCACTTTTTTCCCGTTAAATACACTTAGCTATACAATTAGGGATTGTGTCTTTAAATTTTTCTAGCATAATCAGATCGCATAGCCCCTGGAATGTCTTAATCGCAGAGGTGCAACTGTAAAGATAACTCTCACTCACACTCAACATGAGTCTGTTTATGAACCCTTTTTAATATTCTAAATCGTTGGCGGTTAGAGTCTCAGGAACAAATTCATAAATCTGTAAAACAGCCCATTAACCTCATTATAGCTCACACTGCCAGCTACACCAAGAGTTGAATATGCTTCCTGCACTTCACCAGTCCACACACTGCAACATCAAAGTGTGATCAGAATCAGGCCAACCGCTAGCGTCAGCAACATGCTCGAACAACGAAAATAATTTTTGTTAAAAAAAAAAAAAAGCGTAAAATTTTGACAACAGCCGTAAGTTTCCAACAATATCAAATGTGTCCGGGGCACAACGAGAGAGGAGCGACCCCTAGGTAAATCAGGGTCACCTTCCCAAAGCAAACTCTCCTCCAGGAGCTTTCCTTCCCAAGCCAATTCTTTCCGCTCTTGTTGCAGCGCTCCAAATCCTTTTTAAAATTCCAATTCCTTTTCATGCTTAATATGATCATGCTCTAGCTGTAACAGAAGAAGTTATTTCTGCTGTTCAAAAGAAAGACTACTAGGGCTAACATACAGAGCGGACATTGTAGCGGAACGGGGAGACGGCTGGGGGGGCGGCGAGTCCTTGGCATCAGATTGGCCTTCAAAATCAACATAACATAATTGTTTTGTCGTTTATCACTAATTTCAACCTGGTAGTGTTCGGCGATCTTCAACAGTTGTTCTTAAAAGTACATAATTCTAACAGTTCCTCTGATGGAACGCGAATGAAATCGTCTGCATTAGACACCATAGTCTCAAGTAAATGCAACAAAACAAAATCTCACTCTAGGGTAGTGTCGTGTCTGTGACTATCATTAAATGTGAAGACTGTTATTTTATCAAATCAATTCTCTATGTGTAATTAATATTATATGATTAAAGTAATCATGTGAACTTTAATTATTAACAAGGAAGTCGGGGCACCATGGGAAAATGTTTATAGGGTCTTAACCTTTTTGGGATAGGGGGCAGCATTTTCACTTTTGGATGAATAGTGTGCCCAGACTGAACTGCCTCCTACTCTGTCCCAGATGCTAATATATGCATATTATTATTGTTATTAGTATTGGATAGAAAACACTCTGAAGTTTCTAAAACTGTTTGAATGATGTCTGTGATTATAACAGAACTCATATGGCAGTCAAAAACCTGAGAAGAAATCCAAACAGGATAAATCGATTTTCAAAACAGTGCCTATTGAAATCCCAGTGAGATATCAAATCAAAGTTCAAATCAAATCAAATCAATTTTATTTATATAACCCTTCGTACATCAGCTGATATCTCAAAGTGCTGTACAGAAACCCAGCCTAAAACCCCAAACAGCAAGCAATGCAGGTGTAGAAGCACGGTGGCTAGGAAAAACTCCCTAGAAAGGCCAAAACCTATGATATGAATGAGAAATGAATGAGGATGCACTTCCTAGGGTCACCCTTCCTAGGGTCAGCTAGATGTCACCGTCTTTAGAAACTGGTTTGAGGATTCTACTATAAAGGAGGGGCTCATAATAGCTCTTTGAGTGAGTGGTCTGGCAGAGAGTCTCGGTCTCATGACGTGCGCTCCCGACAGAGTTTGCTCTCGTTCCAATGCTTTTCTTCAGACAATGAAATTCTCCGGTTGGAACCTTATTGATGATTTATGTTAAAAACATCCTAAAGATTGATTGCACACATCATTTGACGTGTTTCTACGTACTGTAATGGAACTTTTCGAGTTTTTGTCTGGAGGAAGTGCTCACGCCTCATGAAGATGGATTACTGGGCTGAACACGCTAACAACAAGTGGCTAAATGGTGGGCTTTATGGAACTTTATGGAACAAATCAGTAATTTATTGTCGAACTGGGATTTCTGGGAGTGCCTTCTGATGAAGATCATCAAAGGTAAGTGAGTATTTATAGTGTTTTTTCTAGCTTCTGTTGTCGCCAAAATGGCAGATATTCCTCTGGCTGTTTTGGGTTCTGAGCGCCGTTCTCAGATTATGCTTTTTCCGTAAAGTTTTTTTAAAATCTGACACAGCGGTTGAATAGAGGATAAGTCTATCTTTAATTCTGTGAATAACACTTGCATCTTTTATCAATGTTTATTATAAGTATTTCTGCAAAATCACTGGATGTTTTGGAATCAAAACATTACTGCACGTAACGCGCCAATGTAAACTGAGATTCTTGTATATAAATATGCACATTATCGAACAAAACATACATGTATTGTGTAACATGATGTCCTATGAGTGTCATCTGATGAAGACCACCAAAGGTTAGTGATTCATTTTATCTATATTTCTGCTTTTTGTGACTCCTATCTTTGGCTGGAAAATGTCTGTGTGTTTTTGTGACTTAACTCTGACCTAACATAATCATATGTTGTACTTTAGCTGTAAAGCATTTTTGAAATCAGACACGATGGGTAGATTAACAAGATGTTTATCTTTCATTTGCTATATTGGACTTAATGTGTGAAAGTTACATATTTATAAAAAATATTTTTTGAATTTCGCGCATTGCCTTTTCAGCGGAATGTTGTCGGGGGGTTCCGCTAGCGCCCTAGAAAGGTTAATTTCCCGATTCCACTCTTCCGATATTTTCATATCTTATTGAGTACAGTCTTTTATTAATGTTATTAATTGTATTATTACCTCATCAGTTCTCATTGCTGAACGTCACAAACCCTTGGATATCTGCACAAACCCTAGTTTGCATAATGAATCAGCGATATACAAATTGCCTCAATTATCTATCTTACTAACTAACTAAACAAATCACAGAAATACTTAAACAAACAATATTGGGTACTAATATAATGCATTGTTAAGTCCCTAGTGGGCTAAACCGGTACAATGGCTTGGTAGACAATGGAAATGGGTGGGGACAGATAAAAAGCAGGAAAGACAAAATGGATTCACTACACACAGTTGATAATTATATGAATTGAAATGCTAATCCTTTGCAAAGGAACCGCCGCTCCATCGAAAATAATTGCAATGTATATATTTACACCTGTATGTCGTTGTTGTCTTGTCTGTTGGAATAGCTGGTCCATCTGCTGGAGGATCAGTTCATCAGAGAGTCTCTGGTTAACTTCCCCAGAAGTCACAATGTCTTTCGTTTGTCGCTTCCTCAGTGGCTCTGGATAGTGTCTGTTGTAATGGATACGTAAGGCCAGATGGTCGTTGCATAGAATAGATGCTTCCGGGGTTGTCGATATTCTTGTACTAGATTTATGTAATTTCCAGCTGCAGACTAGTAATTCTACGTCTAGGATTTGCTCTTATTCTGTAGTGATCAAGTCTCAGAGTTTAACCATTTCCAGCCGTGGTCTCCTAGGCCTATAGATTTGTAGTTCTTAACCATTTCAACATGTAGCATCAGCTCCATGTTTTCTAGTCTTCTTAACCATTCGAGACGTCCGGTTTACCGGGGGTCTCTTTGGCATGAAATGTAAATTTCATCACGGGTGGTTTTGTACTCTGGAGTAGAAAATAGTGGTTCCATGATGCCTGATGTACTGTCTGGCTCACGAAGTTGAGTTTCTGACTAGTTAAACTTGAAATGAAATCCATACTCTCATTTAGAAGGCTCACATTACATCTTTTCACAAATAGTTTCATATTTACTCTTTCATTTTATCCAACAGCTAGATGCAAATCTGATCATTGAAAAGTGTACACAGAGATACAGTAATGTGTGTTTCCTTCCTTCATGAGATCACCAACTGAGTTCACCAACTGAAACACACTCCCTTAACTTCTCTAGAGTAGGGGGCAGTATTCTGAATTTTGGATGAAAAGCATGCCCAAATTAAACTGCCTGCTACTCGGGCCCAGAAGATATGATATGCACATCTGGTAGATTTGGATAGAAAACACGCTACAGTTTTCAAAACTGTTAAAATAGTGTCTGTGAGTATAATATAACTGATTTGGCAGGCAAAAACCTGAGAAAAATTCATTTAGGAAGTAGGTTTTGTTTTGTTTTTGTAGCTTTCTATTCAATGCCATTACAGTATCCATGGACTTAGGACTCAATTTGCAGTTCCTATGCCTTCCACTAGATGTCAACAGTATTTAGAAATTGTTTCAGGCTTGTATTCTAAAAAATGAGGGAGTAAGAGCAGTCTGAATGAGTGGACCCTGCCGTGTCACAGAGCTTTTTCATGCGCGCGACCGAGAGAGTGCCTTTCTTGTTTACCTTTTATATTGACGACGTTGTTGTCCGGTTGAAATATTATTGATTATTTAGGTTAAAAACAACATGAGGATTGAATATAAACATCGTTTGACATGTTTCTTTGAACTTTACGGATACAATTTGGATTCTTTTGTCTGCCTGTTTTGATTGAGTTTGAGCCTGTGGATTACTGAAGAAAACACGCGAACAAAACTGAGGTTTTTGGATATAAAGAGACTTTATCGAACAAAAGGAACATTTATTGAGTAAATGAATGTCTTCTGAGTGCAACCATATGTAGATCATCAAAGGTAAGGGATTAATTTCATCTCTATTTCTGACTTGTGTAACTCTTCTACTTGGCTGGTTACTCTTTGTAATGATTTGTCTGCTGGGCTATGTTCTCAGAATAATAGTAAGGTATGCTTTCGCCGTAAAGCATTTTTTAAATCTGACACCGTGGTTGGATTCACAAGAAGTTAATCTTTAAACCTATGTAAAATATGTTTTGTTTTCTGAATTTTTATAATGAGTATTTCTGTATTTGAATTTGGCGCTCTGCAATCTCACTGGATGTTGGCCAGGTGGGACGTCCCACGTACCCTAGAGAGGTTAAGTATCCACGGACCACTCCCACATCCTCAAAAATATATTGTTTCATTATTCAAACTTTTGATGTCCAATTGTCTCTCTGTGTTCCACAGTTTACATTCCAACCTCGAACACTACAGAACATAGAGGCAGCATATTTTAAGGCCGTCATAAAACAGCAGACTTCCTGCTCTCCCCCTCTACGATAGAGAGCACGCTATAGAGCGGACACTCTGTAATCTGATCGTCACAGGAGCGTTATGACAGTAGCAAATGGAACTACTCTACCCACATCTCCCTCTGAGGTACACAACAAATTGTACTCACTTCCTTGGACCAATGTCCCAACAGTGAGTAGAGCAAGAGTTTCCAGCCTGGGCAGAGCCTGCAAACAAACCAATCTTCCTCTCTCCAATGCGGCACACAACCTATCCAACATAGTGGAAAGTTTTTACCAAACAAACATGAAAAAGGGCAGCCAACATTGGAACTATCAAACAGCACAGGTCAAAAAAGCTGTAACAAAAGATTCAACCAAAGCACCTAGAGAGTTTATCAAAACAGAACTCCACATTTTCTCTCAAACACAATACTCATACCAGTTAGCTTAACAACACCACTATTGGCATACTTCTCCAGGCAATGCACCCATTTTATGACATCACCGGACAACCAAAATCACTGATACAGTTGAAGTCGGAAGTTTACATACACTTAGATTGGAGTCATTAAAACGTGTTTTTCAATCACTCCACCAATATAATCTAAGATGGGCATGAATAAGTCAAAAGTTGGTGTAAATAACCATGACAGAGAAGGGTAAAGATCATCAGACCTAAAAAAACAGTATGATGGCAGAGGGCTATTGGTGCCAATGGAGACCAAAAAGCATGGATAAGCACAATTACCATTGTCAACAACAACACACTGAAGTTACATTCACAACCTGTGGCAATCAAACAATAACTACTAGGAATATCTCCAGGTCTGGAGAGAGAGAGAGGAGAGAGAGAGTTTTGTGCACAATGCCCACAAAATGAGTAGGAAACTGAGAGAGACACATATTTCCCTTAGATTACACAGACCCACAAAGAATTTGAAAGCAAATCTAATTTTGATCAACTCTATCGGGTGAAATACCAGTGTGCAATCACAGCAGCACGATTTGTGACCTTTTGGAAAAAGAAAAGGGCAACCAGTGAGGAATAAACACCATTGTAAATACAACCTATATTTATGTTTATTTTCCCTTTTGTACTTGAACTATTTGCACATCGTTACAACACTGTATATATACATAATATGACATTTGAAATGCCTTTATTCTTTTGGAACTTTTGTGAGTATAATGTTTACTGTTCATTTTTTATTGTTTATTTCATTTTTGTTGATCTATTTCAATTCATTTGGCAATGTAAACATGTTTCCCATGCCAATAAAGCTCTTCAACATTTACATGAATGAATTGGCCACTAATCTAGAAAAATCCTCAGCCCCTGGGGTTGGTCTCCACAATTAAGAGGTTAAATGCCTACTCCTCTCAGATTACCTGTGCCTGATGTCATACACAGCACATGGCCGACAGCAGAGCTTGGACCTGCAAGAGCAGTACTGCCAGACCTGAGCCCTGGCAGTGAACCCCAAAAATAAACATTTTTTGGAGAAGATCCAGATCTCAGGTAATTAGACCAAAGTTCACACTTGGTACAAAATACACTGAGTGTACAAAACATGAAGAACTCTTTCCATGACATAGACTGACCAGGAGAATCCAGGTGAAAGCTATGATCCCTTATTAATGTCACTTGTTAAATCCTCTTCTATCAGTGTAGATGAAGGGGAGGAGACAGGTTAAAGAGAACTTTTAAGCTTTGAGACAATTGAGACATGGATTGTGTGTGTGTGCCATTTAGAGAGTGAATGGACAAGACAAAAGATTTAAGAGCCTTTGAACGGGGTATGGTAGTAGTTGCCAGTCTCACCATTTGTGTGTCAAGAACTGCAACGCTGCTGGGTTTTTCCACACTCAACAGTTTCCTGTGTGTATTAAGAATGGTTTGCTATCCGAAGGACATCCAGACAACTTAACACAACTGTGGGAAGCATTGAAGTCAACATGGGCCAGCGTCCCCGTGGAATGCATTCCACACCTTGTAATGTCTATGCCCCAACGAATTGAGGCTGTTCTGAGGGCAAAAGGGGGTGCAACTCAATATTAGGAAGGTGTTCCTAATGTTTTATACACGTAGTAAGAGTCCAGCACACACTGCAAATACTTAGGTTTAAAAATAAACTCAACTTGACACGCAAATGAGGCAGTGAATGAACAGAGAGAAAGCATGCAGGTTATCTACGCCATTCAGAAAACAAATTCAAATATCTATTAAAATTAGGCTAAAACTAATTGAATGTGTCATTTAACCAATTGCACTCTATGGCAAAGAGGTATGGGGTCCACTTGCAAAACAAGATTTCACCATTGAAACACTGCATGCAGAGCATATGGTTCTCTTACATGCCCAGAGGAAATGCATGCAAGGCAGAATTAGGACAATAAAAAATAAAAAAAAGAATTGCAATTGAGTTTTGGAAGCATACAGTGACCCCCCTCTCATATCATTGCTGTCACGTATACTCCCTCTCTGGCCTCTAGGACATCAGGCTGATGATTATCCCGCACACCTGTCACCATCGTCTCGCGCACCTGAGCCTCATAACACTCACCTGGACTCCATCACCTCTTTGATTATCTTCCCTTTATCTGTCACTCCCCTTGGTTCTTTCCTCAGGTGTTATTGACTATATCTGTCACTCCCCTTGGTTCTTTCCTCAGGTGTTATTGACTATATCTGTCACTCCCCTTGGTTCTTTCCTCAGGTGTTAATGACTATATCTGTCACTCCCCTTGGTTCTTTCCTCAGGTGTTATTGACTATATCTGTCACTCCCCTTGGTTCTTTCCTCAGGTGTTATTGACTATATCTGTCACTCCCCTTGGTTCTTTCCTCAGGTGTTATTGACTATATCTGTCACTCCCCTTGGTTCTTTCCTCAGGTGTTATTGACTATATCTGTCCCTCCCCTTGGTTCTTTCCTCAGGTGTTATTGACTATATCTGTCACTCCCCTTGGTTCTTTCCTCAGGTGTTATTGACTATATCTGTCACTCCCCTTGGTTCTTTCCTCAGGTGTTATTGACTATATCTGTCCCTCCCCTTGGTTCTTTCCTCAGGTGTTATTGACTCTGTTTTCATGTCGTGTGTTGTTTGTGTTGCGTGTTCATTGTTTCATTTATTTATTAAAACACTCCCTGAACTTGCTTCCCGACTCTCAGCGCACTTGTTACAATTACCAAGCCATGCAATGCCAGGAGTCCCTCATCCAGCTGGTCCTGGGGCTGAGTCAGGGACAGCTCTACAGTTTTGTTTCCCCATAAACAGCTATATGTGCGCTTATGATCTGAGGAGAGGGGGGATGTAATTATTTAATGAATCAGATGGCTCATTCATAAAAAAACACTGATATTGCCAATTACTTTATTGATTAGCAAACTTAGGTATGACATGCCAGCAACAAACGCTGACACTACATATCCAAGTATAACTGATCAAATTATGAAAGACAAGCATTGTAATTTTGAATTCCTTAAAGTGAGTGTGAAAGAGGTGAATAAATGACAAGGCACCAGGGTCTGACAACGTGGATGTTATTGCCACTCCTATTTGCCCATCTTCAATCTAAGCCTACTAAAAAGTGTGTCCCCCCATGCTTGGAGGGAAGCAAAAGTAATTCCACTACCCAAGAATAGTAAAACCCCCTTTACTGGCTTAAATATCTGACCACTGTTTCACTAGATACAATGCTATTTTACTGTAAACAAATTGACAAAATACTTTTGGCTCAGAACAGGGCAGCAAGGCTGGCCCTTAAATGTACAAGGAGAGCTAACATTAATATGCATGTAAATCTCTCATGACTCAAAGCAGAGAAATTTACTTCATCACTACTTGTTTTTGTAAGAAGTGTTGTCATGCTGAATGCACCGAGGTGTCTGTTTAAACTACTAGCACACAGCTCAGACACCCATGCATACCCCACAAGACATGCCACCGGAGGTCACTTCACAGTCCCCAAGTCCAGAACAGACTATGGGAGGTGCACAGTACTACAACAGAGCAATGGCTACATGGAACTCTATTCCACATCAGGTAACTGATGCAGGCAATACAATTAGATTTAACAAACAGATAAAAATACACCTTATGGAACAGCAGGGACTGTGAGGAGAAAAACACACAGGCACAGACACATATACAGTGGGGCAAAAAAGTATTTAAAAAGAGGCCTGTAATTTTCATCATAGGTACACTTCAACTATGACAGACAAAATGAGAAAAACAAATACAGAAAATCACATTGTAGGATTTTTTATGAATTTATTTGCAAATTATGGTGGAAAATAAGTATTTGGTCACCTACAGACAAGCAAGATTTCTGGCTCTCACAGACCTGTAACTTCTTCTTTAAGAGGATCCTCTGTCCTCCACTCGTTACCTATATTAATGGCACCTGTTTGAACTTGTTATCAGTATATAAGACACCTGTCCACAACCTCAAACAGTCACACTCCAAACTCCACTATGGCCAAGAGACAAAGAGATGTCAAAGGACACCAGAAACAAAATTGTTGACCTGCACCAGGCTGGGAAGACTGAATCTGCAATAGGTAAGCAGCTTGGTTTGAAGAAATCAACTGTGGGAGCAATTATTAGGAAATGGAAGACATACAAGACCACTGATAATTTCCCCCAATCTGCAGAGTTCTATATGGTTCTCTTACATGCCCAGAGGAAATGCATGCAAGGCAGGCAGAATTAGGACAATAAAAAATAAATAATAATAATTGCAATTGAGTTTTGGAAGCATACAGTGACCCCCCCTCTCATATCATTGCTGTCACGTATACTCCCTCCCTGGCCTCTAGGACATCAGGCTGATGATTACTGTGGTCTGGGAATGGGCATGTACTGTGTGGGTGTGGAAGTGTTTAATGAATTGTGTGTCCCCACAAGGTTACATGACTGTGTGTACAAGACTACAAGGCTGTGTGTGTGTGTGTGTGTTGGTCTGGGAATGGGCATTTACTCTTATTAGAGACTGCAATGTAGGAATGTTCACATCAGGAACAACTATTGAATATGCACTTAGTTTGCTTTTCTAAAACTCTCCCAAACAGAAAATATTGACAGTACACCATTGCAAACTATTTGACCATAGTTACTGATCAAAACCTTGACAAAGTACAGACTCAGTGAGCACAGCCTTGCCAAGGGTAGACAGGAAAACCTGGCTCCATGTAGAGGACAGGCTGTTCAACCCCTGCATCACAGCAGAGCCCGAGACAGAGCTGCATTTCTTGACAAAAAGTAAAAACTATAAAACAATTAGTGTCATTTCCCCAAATTTTAAACCCTTTTTCAAGGTTTCAAAGACCTCTCTGATGAGAATCCTGTTGGGGAAGGACACAGAGAGCTATGGGTTGGCAGCGCACTACATTGCTGCCTGCCATGAGATGAGGGACAGTGTCTGACAGACCAACCAACCTGCACATGTCCTCTATGCCATTGTTATTGTTATTGTCCGTTGTACGGTTATTTTTTACCTTTGACTATTATTGTTACTTATTGTCCTGTTGACAATCTTGATTATTATTATTTCATGTAAATATTGTAAATTAATAACTTAATTTCCAAAGTATGTTTTGACAATATGTACATTGTTACGTCATGCCAATAAAGCAATTTTAATTTAATTGTATTTAATTGAAGGAGAGAAAATAGAGAGAGAAAGATTGAAAGCAAGAGAGAGGGAGAGAAAGACATACAGACAGAGAGAGAGCGAGCATATGTACCTTCTATTTCTGACCAACAGAATCCTGACCTTTGACCCTGTCTACGTGAGGCACAGTGGGACCTCCTTGTTCCAGTGCTCTGTACGGCACAGCTCCCAGAAACCCCCAGGGGAGACCCATAACCTGTCCCAGAATTTACTGGGGCAAGGTGCCAGGTGCCGTTGGCCCATGTTGGCCAGTCCAGACTGGTTTGGCAGCCAGCCTTCAGACGTTAGCAGAGGGTGAAAGAACAGGTAGTGGAAAAAAGAGATGAAAAAAATAGAAAAACAACTCTGTTTTAGGGTCGTTAATCCCAAACGTCTCATTGGTTTATTTTTTTGTTCACCTTATTTGTTAGGAGTTTATAATAGGCCTATCCTGAGCTGATACTGGTGGTGACTCCTGGCAGACACAACCATTCAGGCTCTGCTTTAATCAAAATCTTCTATCTCTTTCTTCTCTCATTGTCATTCCCATTCTCTGTCTCTATCTCAATCTTGTTCTCTTCCTCATTACCTCCCTCTTTGTTACTCTGTCTGACTGTCAGTCTATATGCTTGTCTGACTGTCTAACAAACATATGCACACAACATGTTATATCCCTTTGTCTTCATGTTCATGTTTGGGCATCTGCAGTTGCTACATCCATTTTTGGTATTCTAAATGAATGATATGTACCCATTGATTCTTGAAGAATATAACTTGCCTCAAGAGCTCAGTTAAACTGTCGTACCCTATCAGAACCCAAAATATAAGCTTGTTTAACTCCAATGTTTGTAAACAAACAAAACGTTAACAAACACTACATAGTTTTATCCATGTTTTGAGGCTATCATTTTGATAACATGGGCAGAGAGAGAGAGAGAGTCCTTGCATCCATAGCTCAGTTTATGAATTTGAGAGTGGTTATATTTCTCTAGCCCCATCCCTCAGCTTTGTACCGAAACAGTGGTGGTAAGAATGCTTTGTTATTGTTTTAACTGCTGATTAGCCTTTTAATCTCACTCACCTCTCAGAGACACCAACTCTCCATTTTTTTCCCACTGTCCTGCAAATGAACAGAAAACCATTCCATTCATATTCCAGTTAAACTCCATGTTCTGTTCTGTTCTACTCTGTTCTGTTCTCCTGCTCTGTTCTCCCTCTCCCTCTCCTCTGTCTGCTAACTGCCAGCCCTGTCACAGACCCCTCTGTAGTGAGGGGAGGAAGTGTGTGTGTGTGTGTGTCTGCTATGTGCCGGCCCTGTCAGGTACACCAGTGTAATGAGGAGGAGGAACACGGCGGCTCAGGGATGAGGATCTCTGCTAATTAACGCACGGGTCACTGCTGTAGTAACGACTGAGAGAGAGAGAGAGACAGAGAGAGAGGGGGGGGGGGGTGCAGTTGAGAGACAGTAGGGGAGGGTAAGAAAGAGAGTGAGAGTCCCCTAAGCACATTGGAAATAATTTACCAAAAAACAGAGCAAACTAGAATGCTATTTGGCGGTAACAGAGAGTACACAGAGGCAGAATACCTGACCACTGTGACTGACCCAAACTTAAGGAGAAATTTGACTATGTTCAGACTCAGTAAGCATAGCCTTGTTAAATGAGAAAGGCTGCAAAATTAGATGGAAACTGAGCTGCATGTCCTAACCTCCTGCCAAATGTATGACCATATTAGAGACACACATTTCCCTCGGATTACAGATACACAAAGAATTCGAAAACAAACCCAATTTTGTCAAACTCCATACCTACTGGGTGAAATACCACGGTATGCCATCACAGTAGCAAGATGTGTGACCAGTTGCCGCAAGAAAAGGGCAACAAGTGAAGAACAAACACCATTGTCAATACAACACATATTTATATTTACTTTCCCTTGTGTACTTTAACTATTTGCACATAAAATGACATTTGAAATGTCTTTTTTAACTTTTGTGAGTGTAATGTTTACTGTTAATTTTAATTGTTTATTTCACTTTTGTTTATCTACTTAATTTGCTTTGGCGATGTTAACATATGTTTCCCATGCCATCACAGTTTTTCTCAATTGCTAAAACACTAAAACCCATTGGCTGAACAAAGGTATCAGTTGCCTGGACTCATTTAGCTAATTATGCAGTCTGTTGTCAATACCTCAAACCATTTCACATGATAAAACACAATTTGAAGATCTCACTTAGACTTTTCAGCAAAACTCTAAACACATTCTCATTCTCAAAACACATTCTGCACTCTAATGCACATGTCATCCATACTGGTAAACACAAGTGGCAACAATCAAATACAAATAGACAATATATGTCATTGATTGAACACAACCACTTAAAACTGATTTAACCTGTTTCAAATGATGCGACACAACCAATATAAGCCAGTTCAGAGAGCAAACAGGTTGTTGAAGGTGGGAAGGAGAAAGTCTGAGAATGGATACTGTAGTACAGTGCATTGTAGGCTGGATCCAAGATGGCGTAGCAGTAGGACGTGTCGTGTTGTCGTGTCCCTTGTATATATCGTTTGTTTTCGTTTCGTTTTCGGTTTTTTTCTTCACATATCTTTAAAACTTTTTGCTGAACCTCAACTTCTTCTAAATACTCTCCTGCAACCCGCCTCACCCAACGTAGCTTTTTTCCTAAAGTATTTATATTTACTTCGGATCTGGAACCCCTCAACTGAAGCTAGCCAACTAGCCAACTAACTACCAGCTTCAGCAAAACATTGCTAGCGGTCTTCAGCTAACCGGTCATCAGCTAACCTTTAGCTCGGAAAGCTCTCGCCAGTTCGAACAACGCGACTCTAACCAGAGCATAACGGACCTATCTATTTTATTTTTATTTTTCACCCCCGGATTCCCATCGCAAACAGAACATTTTGAGCTCCTGGGCTACAATATCCAGACCCACGACCGGGCCATTGATGTCACCGCATGAAGAGGAATAAACAGACTCCCCCCATCGCGACGTCCCCAAAGGCTAACTCTCTAGCCCTTGCTATCGCCTTGCTTGCAAATTCGGCCTGCTAACTGCTAGCTTGTTTAGCCCGGTCCGCTAACTGCTACCGTGTTTAGCACCGTCTACTAACTGTTAGCTTGTTAGCACAGGCCTGCTAACCATCTGAATCGCCGCATCCCAAACACTCACTGAACCCATATTTACTTTCTATCCCTTTTCGATTTTTAATTTGTTTATACCTTCCGGTAACCTGCCTCACCCAATGTGATACGGAACCGCTATTATCTTTACATTTTTAGAACACACTCAAGAACCTTCAGAAGCTAACCAGCTAACTGGCTACAAGCTATTTAGTCATTGTTAGTTTTCTAACCTGGATAACACTCGCCAGTCCAGCTTCCCTGCCCCATCCACCGCTGCCCCTTGGACACTGATCACTTGGCTACATAGCTGATGCATGCTGGACTGTCCATTAATTCACGGTAATCCATTCTGCTTGTTTATGTTTTATCTGTCGGCCCCAGCCGCACTTAGGCTCTGTGTGTAGTTAATCCGACCCTCTCTGCCTAATCAATCGCCATTCTACCTGCTGTTGTTGTGCTAGCTGATTAGCTGTTGTTGTCTCACCTACTGTTTTAGCTAGCTCTCCCAATTCAACACCTGTGATTACTGTATGCCTTGCTGTATGTCTCTCTCAAATGTCAATATGCCTTGTATACTGTTGTGCAGGTTAGTTATCATTGTTTTAGTTTACAATGGAGCCCCTAGTTCCACTCTTTATACCCCTGATACCTCCTTTGTCCCACCCCCCACACATGCGGTGACCTCACCCATTACAACCAGCATGTCCAGAGATACAACCTCTCTCATCATCACCCAGTGCCTGGGCTTACCTCCGCTGTACCCGCACCCCACCATACCCCTGTTTGCGCATTATGCCCTGAATATATTCTACCATGCCCAGAAACCTGCTCCTCTTATTCTCTGTCCCCAACGCCCTAGGCGACCAGTTTTGATAGCCTTCAGCCGCACCCTCATACTACTCCTTCTCTGTTCCGCGGGTGATGTGGAGGTAAACCCAGGCCCTGCATGTCCCCAGGCACCCTCATTTGTTGACTTCTGTGATCGAAAAAGCCTTGGTTTCATGCATGTCAACATCAGAAGCCTCCTCCCTAAGTGTGTCTTACTCACTGCTCTAGCACACTCTGCTAACCCTGATGTCCTTGCCGTGTCTGAATCCTGGCTCAGGAAGGCCACCAAAAATTCTGAGATTTCCATACCCAACTATAACATCTTCCGTCAAGATAGAACTGCCAAAGGGGGAGGAGTTGCAGTCTACTGCAGAGATAGCCTGCAAAGTAATGTCATACTCTCCAGGTCCATACCCAAACAGTTCGAACTACTAATTTTGAAAATTACTCTCTCCAGAAATAAGTCTCTCACTGTTGCCGCCTGCTACCGACCCCCCTCAGCTCCCAGCTGTGCCCTGGACACCATTTGTGAATTGGTCGCCCCCCATCTAGCTTCAGAGTTTGTTCTGTTAGGTGACCTAAACTGGGATATGCTTAACACCCCGGCAGTCCTACAATCTAAGCTAGATGCCCTCAATCTCACTCAAATCATCAAGGAACCCACCAGGTACAACCCTAACTCTGTAAACAAGGGCACCCTCATTGACGTCATCCTGACCAACTGGCCCTCCAAATACACCTCCGCTGTCTACAACCAGGATCTCAGCGATCACTGCCTCATTGCCTGTATCCGCTACGGAGCCGCAGTCAAACGACCACCCCTCATCACTGTCAAACGCTCCCTAAAACACTTCTGTGAGCAGGCCTTTCTAATCGACCTGGCCCGGGTATCCTGGAAGGACATTGACCTCATCCCGTCAGTTGAGGATGCCTGGTCTTTCTTTAAAAGTAACTTCCTCACCATTTTAGATAAGCATGCTCCGTTCAAAAAATGCAGAACTAAGAACAGATATAGCCCCTGGTTCACTCCAGACCTGACTGCCCTCGACCAGCACAAAAACATCCTGTGGCGGACTGCGCTAACATCGAATAGTCCCCGCGATATGCAACTGTTCAGGGAAGTCAGGAACCAATACACACAGTCAGTCAGGAAAGCTAAAGCCAACTTCTTCAGGCAGAAGTTTGCATCCTGTAGCTCCAACTCCAAAAAGTTCTGGGACACTGTGAAGTCCATGGAGAACAAGAGCACCTCCTCCCAGCTGCCCACTGCACTGAGACTAGGTAACATGGTCACCACCGATAAATCCATGATTATCGAAAACTTCAACAAGCATTTCTCAACGGCTGGCCATGCCTTCCGCCTGGCTACTCCAACCTCGGACAACAGCTCCCCCCCCCCCCCCCCCCCGCAGCTACTCGCCCAAGCCTCTCCAGGTTCTCCTTTACCCAAATCCAGATAGCAGATGTCCTGAAAGAGCTGCAAAACCTGGACCCGTACAAATCAGCTGGGCTGGACAATCTGGACCCTCTATTCCTGAAACTATCCGCCGCCATTGTCGCAACCCCTATTACCAGCCTGTTCAACCTCTCTTTCATATCGTCTGAGATCCCCAAGGATTGGAAAGCTGCCGCAGTCATCCCCCTCTTCAAAGGGGGCGACACCCTGGACCCAAACTGTTACAGACCTATATCCATCCTGCCCTGCCTATCTAAGGTCTTCGAAAGCCAAGTCAACAAACAGGTCACTGACCATCTTGAATCCCACCGTACCTTCTCCGCTGTGCAATCTGGTTTCCGAGCCGGTCACGGGTGTACCTCAGCCACGCTCAAGGTACTAAACGATATCATAACCGCCATCGATAAAAGACAGTACTGTGCAGCGGTCTTCATAGACCTTGCCAAGGCTTTCGACTCTGTCAATCACCGTATTCTTATCGGCAGACTCAGTAGCCTCGGTTTTTCGGATGACTGCCTTGCCTGGTTCACCAATTACTTTGCAGACAAGGTTCAGTGTGTCAAATCGGAGGGCATGCTGTCTGGTCCTCTGGCAGTCTCTATGGGGGTGCCACAGGGTTCAATTCTCGGGCCGACTCTTTTCTCTGTATATATCAATGATGTTTCTCATGCTGCGGGCGATTCCCTGATCCACCTCTACGCAGACGACACCATTCTATATACTTCCGGCCCGTCCTTGGACACTGTGCTATCTAACCTCCAAACGAGCTTCAATGCCATACAGCACTCCTTCCGTGGCCTCCAACTGCTCTTAAACGCTAGTAAAACCAAATGCATGCTTTTCAACCGTTCGCTGCCTGCACCCGCACGCCTGACCAGCATCACCACCCTGGATGGTTCCGACCTTGAATATGTGGACATCTATAAGTACATAGGTGTCTGGCTAGACTCTAAACTCTCCTTCCAGACCCATATCAAACATCTCCAATCGAAAATCAAATCAAGAGTCGGCTTTCTATTCCGCAACAAAGCCTCCTTCACTCACGCCGCCAAACTTACCCCTAGTAAAACTGACTATCCTACCGATCCTCGACTTCGGCGACGTCATCTACAAAATTGCTTCCAACACTCTACTCAGCAAACTGGATGCAGTTTATCACAGTGCCATCCGTTTTGTCACTAAAGCACCTTATACCACCCACCACTGCGACTTGTATGCTCTAGTCGGCTGGCCCTCGCTATATATTCGTCGCCAGACCCACTGGCTCCAGGTCATCTACAAGACCATGCTAGGTAAAGCTCCGCCTTATCTCAGCTCACTGGTCACGATGGCAACACCCACCCGTAGCACGCGCTCCAGCAGGTGTATCTCACTGATCATCCCTAAAGCCAACACCTCATTTGGCCGCCTTTCGTTCCAGTTCTCTGCTGCCTGTGACTGGAACGAATTGCAAAAATCGCTGAAGTTGGAGACTTTTATCTCCCTCACCAACTTCAAACATCTGCTATCTGAGCAGCTAACCGATCGCTGCAGCTGTACATAGTCTATTGGTAAATAGCCCACCCATTTTCACCTACCTCATCCCCATACTGTTTTTATTTATTTATTTTTATTTTTCTGCTCTTTTGCACACCAATATCTCTACCTGTACATAACCATCTGATCATTTATCACTCCAGTGTTAATCTGCATAATTGTAATTATTTGCCTACCTTCTCATGCCTTTTGCACACAATGTATATATAGACTCCCCTTTTTTCTACTGTGTTATTGACTTGCTAATTGTTTACTCCATGTGTAACTCTGTGTTGTCTGTTCACACTGCTATGCCTTATCTTGGCCAGGTCGCAGTTGCAAATGAGAACTTGTTCTCAACTAGCCTACCTGGTTAAATAAAGGTGAAATAAAATAAAAAAAATAATAAAAAAAGGCTGTATACTGTATAATGGACCAATTGTATGGCCCTGAACATTGTGCTTTCCATTTATTAACAGTACTGACTGCTCAATAGATTTTGACTGGTTGCAGGTTCATATCAACAAAGAACAAGAATTACAGTGTCACAGAGACAAAGGACAAGTTTGTGAGATGCAGGGTACAGTACTGTAAAAATAGGGGTACAAGGAGGAGGAAGAACAAAAAACAAAATTGCAAAGAGCAAAGCAGAGTAGTAATTTCTGATCAATTTTGAGCTACTATGATAGAACATGTTTTCTTTCATCAAAAGACAATGACAGAAAAATATGATTTTTTGTTTAGATAAAAAATGTACTTCCCCCTGAGAATTGTATGTTTTGAACAATGTGTTTTCTATTTTTCGGTGTATTGTTTACTGACTGCTTGAGAGTGTATATCATTTTGACAGCTTTGTTTATGATTTGAGAGCAGTGTTTGATTTTGAACACAGATAAAACTGTTTTGAGGCGAATGGTTCATTTTGCAAGAGGAGTCAGAGGTTATGTAAATAGTGTTTGAAGATGAGGTTTTGTGTTTACAGTTTTTTCCAACTGCTTACACACAACATCTTTTCATGTCACACGATTTTTGAAACCTCTCACTTAAAGTGCAAAACTACACACCAAATATCCAAAACCATAAGCTATTTCTCAGCCTTTGACTCAGTTGTCAATTGCATAAAACACTTTTTTCAAAACACTACACACAATTCTCTACCTAAAACACAAAAATCTAACAGGAAGGGACTTGCTTTCCTTTTCCAAACACAACCAATCAAAATGCTACACTTATTCACCACACACACTCCTCACATGTGCAAACATGTGCAAACACTAATAGCTTAACTGATCACTAACCAATCACTGCTTTACTGTAGTATAGGCCTATAAATAGGTCATTGGTCAGATTACCTGTTTTGAACAATGGATGCCAACAATGGACAGAGAGCAAGAGGAGTAGGAGGGAGAGGAAGAGGAAGAAGAGGACGAGGGCAAAGAAGAGAAGGAAGGAGAGCCATCTCTGATGAGATTAGGGCAACACTTGTTGATCATGTGATCAACCACGGTTTGACCATGAGAGAGGCTGGACTGAGAGTCGAGCCCAACTTGAGTCGATTTACAGTGGCGTCCATAATTCGAACCTTCAGAAATGAGAACAGGTATGTAACTATATAATGACTATTTTAGCATTACAGTAATGTACTGTAAAATACGTATGACTGCATAGTATTGCATACACATTTGTAACTCTAAGCCATGCATTTACTGCACTGCATTGAATGAATGAGGTTGGTTATCATGCTGTACTACATTTTTTTGTACATTGTTTACATTTCCTATGCTGAACACATACTGTGTTTGAATTCTGTACAGAGTGGAAAGGCAAAGACATCATGGAGGACGAGGACGCTTGTTTACAGATGTACAAGAGATTGCAATTATAAATATGGTTTTGGCCAACAATGCAATTAGGATTCGAGAGATAAGAGAGCATATCTTGAAGAATGACACCATATTTAACAACATCAATGCTGTAAGCCTGTCGACCATACAACGCATCCCCCAACGGCACCGAGTGACGATGAAACAACTTTACAAGGTGCCATTTGAGAGAAACTCTGACAGAGTCAAGAATATGCGACATGACTTTGCAGAGGTATGTATGCAACACTACTTCCAGTACTTCAGACATACCATATTTACTCATCTGTATATCCTTTTGTCTGTTACAGAGAGTATTGGAGCTGGATGCCCATGTAATTCACCATTAATTTATTTATGTGGATGAGGTTGGCTTCAACCTCACCAAAACCAGGCGACGCGGAAGAAATGTAATAGGACAGAGGGCATTTACCAATGTCCCCGGACAGCGTGGGGGTAATATAACTATGTGTGCTGCCATCACTCAAAACGGGGTCCTCCATCACAATGCCACACTGGGTCCATACAACACCGGCCATATGCTCACTTTTCTGGATGCAATTTACACAATGTTTGTCCCTGATCCAGATCAGGAGCCTGCTAGATTAGTGGTTTTATGGGACAATGTTAGTTTTCACCGGGCTGTTCTGGTTCAAAACCGGTTTGCCACCCATCCACAATTTGTAGTTTTGTACCTACCCCCATATTCACCTTTTCTAAATCCCATAGAGGAATTCTTCTCAGCCCGGCGCTGGAAAGTGTATGATCGCCAACACTATGCCCGCATGCCGCTTTTCCAGGCAATGGAGGACACATGTGGGGACTTATAGAGGTTGCCTCTGTCCAAGGTTGGATACGCCACGCTAGGAGATACTTTCCTCAATGTTTGGCAAGAGAAAGCGTATCTTGTGATGTGGACGAAGTATTGTGGCCAGACCCAGGCCGGAGAAGAGATGAAGAGTAGCTTAGCACTGGTGACTGCCCCCCCCTACCAATTCCTGGACTGTCCCCCCGGGACCCCACACACACACAATTGTGTTCTTTACTGTATTCTAAAGAATATACTTTTGGTTTACATATGTTTATGGTTTTGTTGTATGCTACTGTATACAACAGTAATGTTTGGCCTAATAAATATTTTCTGTTTCTACATTGCATTGGTGTTAACAGTGTACTTGTTACCCCTCTCATCCGATTACTTTCACTGTAGAACATTGTCTTGAAATGTAGATTTTAGCCTATGAAAGAGCAAAGAGCTTTAGATTCAGAACAACAGTGTTTACATGGTATATCCAAACATGTACTATTATGAAAGCAGTGTTTGCCATTTGATGCAAATGCTTAATTCTGACATGTGTTTATGGCATTTTGAATGCAGTGTTACATTTTGAAGGAGATGTGAGGCATTTTGCATTTTGTGTGTGCAGTTTTGGGAATTGTGTGTAGAGTTGTGAAAAAAAGGAGACAGTTTTGAAAACGTGTGTAAGCAGTTGGAAAAAACTAATGTTTTCAGGAAATGGAGCAAGGTTTCATAAATTGTGTTTTAGCAATTGAGAAAAACTGTAAAGCCCTTAAATTGAATAGAGAGAGAGAGAGAGAGAAGGCCTCTGTGTGAAAGAAAATGAACTGTCCTGGCTTAGAGTGGTAAAGGCTGTAAATGAGGACGCGATGTGCTGGTGTGATATGCAGATACTGTAGGCTGAGTCCGAAATGGCATCCAATTCCCTATATAGTGCACTACTTTTGACCATGGCTCACAGGGCTCTAGTAAAAAATAGTGCACTATTTAAGTATTACGGTGCCATTTTGGATGCACTCATACAGTAGCTGCTTTGCATTTTTATCCTTTCCTCTGTTCTTTCTCATTTACTAGCAGCATTTTGTTATGGTGTACAACAGTATGATGTGTCCAAAGGCAGTGAACCTTACCCAGGAATGCTATATTAATGTAATATTTGTTGTTTTTCCTTGTAGATAAAATGTGATTAGTTTCATTGTACTTTCTCTTTCTGTGTCTGTTTCACCCTCACTCCATTGTATTATTGTGTAAACCAGAATGTTGGCTCTTAAATCATACATCTACAAATTACATTTGACTCTCATATAAAAATATTCTCTCTGTCTGTCTCTCTGTTTGTCTGTCTCTTCTCTAAACGCCATACTTCTCACACAACATTTTAGTCTTTATATTTCTCCTTGTCCTTCACTCTGTCCTCTTTTCTTAATCCATGCCTTCCTTCATTCCCCTCTCCATCACTCTCACACAGTCCAATAACTTGTGTCCAATCAGAGGCCTATTTTATCTCCTTATCTTTAATTAAAAATTATTATTTTTACCCCCTTTTTCGATCTTGTCTCATCACAGCAACTCCCCAACAGGCTCGGGAGGCAAAAGTCGAGTCATGCGCCTCCCGAAACATGACCCGCCAAAACGCTCTTCTTAATGCCCGCTTAACCCAGAAGCCAGTCGCACCAATGTGTCGGAGAAAACACTGTTCATCTGACGACCGCAGTCAGCCTGCAGGCGCCCGGTCCGCCACAAGGAGTCGCTAGAGCGCGATGAGCCAAGTAAAGCCCCCTTAGCCAAACCCTCCCTTAACCCAGACGATGCTGAGCAAATTGTGCACCACCCTATGGGAGTCCCGATCACGGCCGGTCGTGATACATCCTGGGATCGAACGCAGGTCTCTAGTGAAGCCTCTAGCACTGAGATGCAGTGCCTTAGACCACTGTGCCACTTGGGAGGCCCTTCATCTCCATATCTATCGGCTGGTGAGAAGACTAGAGCCTGTGGCTAGACTTATCTTAAGAGGAATCAGTATGTTTGGAGCTCAGAGCTGAACAGAGCAGTGGCCTCCATTGATAATTTCCTGTAAAGCTTGTTGGATGTGTCCAATATGATGGGGGCTATGAATCAATGAACAGGAGCATGTGCTTCTAAATGAGAAGACCACTGAAAATACAACCTACCGCAGTCTTCACCTTGTTAACCCTTTCAGAAACTCCATCACTGTACTGCTAGTAATATAGAGGAGAGGAACACTGCAGATAAAGTAGGTGTCAGTGATGTTTAGCCTCAATGGATTTTCCTCTGAAAACGTTCCTCCAGTGATTTACAAACAGCCTTTGGGTCAGTTCCAATTCGGGAACTAAACAAAAATTCCATTCCAATTCCGAATTGGAATTTCAGTTTACTTCCTAAATTAAATTGACACAAATCCAGTTAATAACCTTGTTTACAAACAGAGGATGATGTATATCCCATGTATAAATGGTTCTTTTGCACCTCTGCTTTACTCATGTATGGGCAGTTCCCAAAATAACTACAGCTTGTTTCTGAAGAAATCCAATCAAACCACTAAAATGTTGAAACTTTTCTGCAACAACCTACATACTACTGTAGACGTTAGATGTTATTACGATTGTGGTTGTTTTTCTGAGCTTGCAGCCACACAGCATGAACACCCTCCAAACACACACACACACACTCACACTCACACTCACACACACTCTCACAGAGAATAGTCTGTATTGTTTATAGATAAGACAGAGGGGTGAAGATAAGGAGGCGGTGGGTAGAGAGGTTTGGGATTTGGAGGCTCCCCTCATTACGCCTAGGCTTACGCAAAGGAATGCAATCACATCCATTCCCCCTCTGTCTCTGTCTCTCTCTCGCTCTCTCTCCTCCATCACTTCCCCTCTCATTTCCTCTCTCCTTTCATAATTTCCCCAATCTGACAAATCTCCATTTCACCCCCCTCGTTAACAGACACTGCAGAATACTTGTATGTAAATTAATATCTGGTATTGGAGAATTATCTAAATTAGCCATCCCTAATGAGATGAATCACACGAGAGGGGAAGATAATACCAGATTGAAATGTAAATGACAGTTCTATTTTATAACCTGGCTCAGTGGCTCCCTGTACACTCGCTTCTCTCTGCTACTAATCTGAAAAAGAAAAGAAGAGTCATAATTAATTTGTTTTAAATTCCGTTACAAACAACTGCTGCCTCAGGTTACAGACTATTTCAACATGGCTTTGTCTTTGTTTTGATTTCCTTTCTATCTGAGCTCTAAGTAGTAGTATCATGATACGTCTAGAGAGAGACAGGATAATGATTCATCCACAGGGGAACGAGGGAGCAGGAGGAGGGGGGGGGTTAGGTTTTTAGAACTGACAAAGGACATCCTCCCGCCCCCCTTCTCTCTCTGTCGCTTTCTCTCTCTCACTCCCACTCCCTATCTCTCTCTCTCTCCATCTCTCTGTTGCGCTGTCTCTCTTTCTACTCATTCTCTGTCAGTCATAAAAGCAGGTCCCCTTATCTTTCAGTATAATGACTGTCCCAGCCTGGCTATTTCAGTATAATAAGTGTCCCAGCCTGGTTGTTTCACTATAATGAGTGTCCCAGCCTGGCTATTTCAGTATAATGAGTGTCCCAGCCTGGCTGTTTCAGTATAATGAGTGTCCCAGCCTGGCTGTTTCAGTATAATGAGTGTCCCAGCCTGGCTGTTTCAGTATAATGAGTGTCCCAGCCTGGCTGTTTCAGTATAATGAGTGTCCCAGCCTGGCTGTTTCAGTATAATGAGTGTCCCAGCCTGGCTGTTTCAGTATAATGAGTGTCCCAGCCTGGCTGTTTCAGTATAATGAGTGTCCCAGCCTGGCTGTTTCAGTATAATGAGTGTCCCAGCCTGGCTGTTTCAGTATAATGAGTGTCCCAGCCTGGCTGTTTCAGTATAATGAGTGTCCCAGCCTGGCTGTTTCAGTATAATGAGTGTCCCAGCCTGGCTGTTTCAGTATAATGAGTGTCCCAGCCTGGCTGTTTCAGTATAATGAGTGTCCCAGCCTGGCTGTTTCACTATAATGAGTGTCCCAGCCTGGCTGTTTCACTATAATGAGTGTCCCAGCCTGGCTGTATCAGTACAATAAGTGTCCCAGCCTGTTTGTTTCACTATAATGAGTGACCCAGCCTTGCTGTTTCAGTATAATGAGTGTTCCAGCCTGGCTGTTTCAGTATAATGAGTGTCCCAGCCTGGCTGTTTCAGTATAATGAGTGTCCCAGCCTGGCTGTTTCAGTATAATGAGTGTCCCAGCCTGGCTGTTTCAGTATAATGAGTGTCCCAGCCTGGCTGTTTCAGTATAATGAGTGTCCCAGCCTGGCTGTTTCAGTATAATGAGTGTCCCAGCCTGGCTGTTTCAGTATAATGAGTGTCCCAGCCTGGCTGTTTCAGTATAATGAGTGTCCCAGCCTGGCTGTTTCAGTATAATGAGTGTCCCAGCCTGGCTGTTTCAGTATAATGAGTGTCCCAGCCTGGCTGTTTCAGTATAATGAGTGTCCCAGCCTGGCTGTTTCAGTATAATGAGTGTCCCAGCCTGGCTGTTTCAGTATAATAAGTGTCCCAGCCTGGTTGTTTCACTATAATGAGTGTCCCAGCCTGGCTGTTTCAGTATAATGAGTGTCCCAGCCTGTTTGTTTCACTATAATGAGTGTCCCAGCCTGGCTGTTTCAGTATAATGAGTGTCCCAGCCTGGCTGTTTCAGTATAATGAGTGTCCCAGCCTGGCTGTTTCAGTATAATGAGTGTCCCAGCCTGGCTGTATCAGTACAATAAGTGTCCCAGCCTGTTTGTTTCACTATAATGAGTGTCCCAGCCTTGCTGTTTCAGTATAATGAGTGTTCCAGCCTGGCTGTTTCAGTACAATAAGTGTCCCAGCCTGGTTGTTTCAGTATAATTAGTGTCCCAGCCTGGCTGTTTCAGTATGATGAGTGTCCCAGCCTGTTTGTTTCACTATAATGATTGTCCCAGCCTGGCTGTTTCAGTATAATGAGTGTCCCAGCCTGGCTATTTCAGTATAATAAGTGTCCCAGCCTGGCTGTTTCAGTATAATGAGTGTCCCAGCCTGGCTTTTTCAGTATAATTAGTGTCCCAGCCTGGCTGTTTCAGTATAATGAGTGTCCCAGCCTGGCTGTTTAAGTATAATGAGTGTCCCAGCCTGGCTGTTTCAGTATAATGAGTGTCCCAGCCTGGCTGTTTCAGGATAATGAGTTTCCCAGCCTGGCTATTTCAGTATAATGAGTGTCCCAGCCTGGCTGTTTCAGTATAATGAGTGTTCCAGCCTGGCTGTTTCAGTATAATGAGTGTCCCAGCCTGGCTGTTTCACTATAATGAGTGTCCCAGTCTGGCTATTTCAGTATAATAAGTGTCCCAGCCTGGCTTTTTCAGTATAATGAGTGTCCCAGCCTGGCTTTTTCAGTATAATTAGTGTCCCAGCCTGGCTGTTTCAGTATAATGAGTGTCCCAGCCTGGCTGTTTAAGTATAATGAGTGTCCCAGCCTGGCTGTTTCAGTATAATGAGTGTCCCAGCCTGGCTGTTTCAGGATAATGAGTTTCCCAGCCTGGCTATTTCAGTATAATGAGTGTCCCAGCCTGGCTGTTTCAGTATAATGAGTGTTCCAGCCTGGCTGTTTCAGTATAATGAGTGTCCCAGCCTGGCTGTTTCACTATAATGAGTGTCCCAGCCTGGCTATTTCAGTATAATAAGTGTCCCAGCCTGGCTTTTTCAGTATAATGAGTGTCCCAGCCTGGCTGTTTCAGTATAATGAGTGTCCCAGCCTGGCTGTTTCAGTATAATGAGTGTCCCAGCCTGGCTGTTTCAATATAATGAGCTTCCCAGCCTGGCTATTTCAGTATAATGAGTTTCCCAGCCTGGCTGTTTCAGTATAATGAGTGTCCCAGCCTGGCTGTTTCAGTATAATGAGTGTCCCAGCCTGGCTGTTTCAGTATAATGAGTGTCCCAGCCTGGCTGTTTCAGTTTAATGAGTGTCCCAGCCTGGCTTTTTCATTATAATGAGTGTCCCAGCCTGGCTGTTTCAGTATAATGAGTGTCCCAGCCTGGCTGTTTCATTATAATGAGTGTCCCAGCCTGGCTGTTTCAGTATAATGAGTTTCCCAGCCTGGCTGTTTCATTATAATGAGTGTCCCAGCCTGGCTGTTTCAGTATAATGAGTGTCCCAGCCTGGCTGTTTCATTATAATGAGTGTCCCAGCCTGGCTGTTTCAGTATAATGAGTGTCCCAGCCTGGCTGTTTCACTATAATGAGTGTCCCAGCCAGGCTGTTTCAGAGAAGTTGAGGTGTTGGGGAACACTGCTTTAGTGCAGCACAGAGAGTGGCTGTAAATATATGACGGAGAGATGAAACAATCAGAGCTGGGCTGGTTTAAGACCTGGTTTGAGGTGCTGTACTCACTGAAAATCACAATAGATAATGTTGGGAACCCTGGGACTTGGAAGGCAGTGTGGACTTGACTCTAGGCCAGCAAAGATAATTTACAACACAGATGCTGCAGTGAATTAAAGAGAAATGTAGTGGAGGAAGTGTGGCCAGGTTTTAGATTTCCTGTCTGAATAATATTGGTTAGAGAAAAAGTACTTGTTCTTCTCCACAGACTATGAATCACAACACAAAACCCAGAATGCAGAGCAATGAACCTCTCCAAGAACTCTTCTGGCAGCAGGGTGGACTGCCGTTACATCACAAAACCCAGAAAGCAGAGCAATGAACCTCTCCAAGAACTCTTCTGGCAGCAGAGTGGAATGCTGTTACATCACAAAAGCCATTGCAGCCCTATGACAAAAAACCTTTCTCAGCTAACGCCCTTCTCCCAGCCATGACACTAACGATCACCAAGGGAATTCTCTAGCAGATGTCATTTGTTTGTCCACCGTTCTCCCTCCTATCGTCCTCCTCCTCCCTTTGCCACTATGACTCCCTCTCACAGAATAGGATTAAGAGCCTCTGTCCTCATCCTCCGAATGCTCCCTGTGCTCTTCATCACCCTCCCGCTCTCCCTTCCTCACATTTATCTCTCCATCCCATGTTTCCAACACACTCCCCACTTCTGTGACGAGGAAATATCTCCCTGAAATGAAACGCACGCATGCTATTTAGATTGATAACCATGCCACACACTGACACAAACAATCCCTTTCATCTTGCCTGGATGCAAACAATGTATGCTTCATGAACGCAGAGCGAGAAGGAGAGGAGAATGTTAATTCCAGTGAGAAAGGGATTTGTTATTCAGGATTCTAGAGACAAAATGAAAAAATTGATTAATGCCTCAGTATTAATGGAGGTGGAGAAAGGGTGGGAGAGGTAGAGAGAGATAGAGGGGGGGATAAAGAGAGGGGGGGGGGTACTTGGTAAATAATACCCAATGAGATGAATGATGTTTGGATGGATGATGTTTGGATATTTCTGTGACCTTGAATATTTTCATATCTTATTTTTTTCCCTTTTTTTGGGGGGGGGGGGGGGGGGTAAATCAGCTTTAATATTGCAGATAGATTGTGGCTTTCATCAATGTAATTGTCTGCAACATTTCCTACCTGCTTATCTGAAAAAGTGTGTGTGTGTGCATTACGCAGGGTTAAACTAGTAGCTGCAAAGGCTGTTGTTGCATGAAAAGTCCATTACCCTGCTGTATGAAAGAAGAGCTGTGAATCATGTGGAGTCAGTATTGCTGTGAATCGTGTGGAGTCAGTATTGCTGTGAATCATTTTTTATTTTACTAGGCAAGTCAGTTAAGAACAAATTCTTATTTTCAATGATGGCCTAGGAACAGTGGGTTAACTGCTTGTTCAGGGGCAGAATGACATATTTGTACCTTGTCAGCTCACTGATTTGAACTTGCAACCTTTCGGTTACTAGTCCAACGCTCTAACCACTAGGCTACCCTGCCGCCCCAGAGTCAGTATTGCTGTGAATCATGTGGAGTTAGTATTGCTGTGAATCATGTGGAGTCAGTATTGCTGTGAATCATGTGGAGTAGGTATAGCTGTGAATCATGTGGAGTCAGTATTTCTGTGAATCATGTGGAGTCAGTATTGCTGTGAATTGTGTGGAGACAGTTTTAACACTGACACACACACTGAGGACAGGTGCGGGCAGTGATCGATTGAATAGCATGCATTTAGTTTTGCTTGCATTTAAGAGAAGTTGGAGGCCACGGAAGGAGAGTTGTATGGCATTGAAGCTTGTCTGGAGGTTTGTTAACACAGTGTCCAAAGAGGGGCCTGAAGTATACATAATGGTGTCGTCTGCGTAGAGGTGGATCAAAGAATCACCAGCAGAAAGGGCGACATCATTGATGTATACAGAGAAGAGAGTCGGCCCGAGAATTGAACCCTGTGGCACCCCCATAGAGAATGCCAGAGGTCCGGACAACAGGCCCTCTGATTTGACATACTGAACTCTATCAGAGAAGTAGTTGGTGAACCAGGCAAGGTAATCATTTGAGAAACCAACGCTGTCGAGTCTGCCAATAAGAATGTGGTGATTGACAGAGTCGAAGGCCTTGGCCAGGTCGATGAATACGGCTGCACAGTAATGTCTCTTAATGGCGGTTATGATGTCGTTTAGGACCTTGAGCGTTGCTGAGCGCCACCTTGAGCGTGGCTGTCATGCACCCATGACCAGCTCTGAAACCGGCTTGCATAGCGGAGTAAGGTACGGTGGGATTCGAAATGGTCGGTAATCTGTTTGTTAACTTGGCTTTCGAAGACCTTAGAAAGACAGGGTAGGATAGATATAGGTCTGTAGCAGTTTGGGTCTAGAGTGTCACCCCCTTTGAAGAGGACCGCGGCAGCTTTCCAATCTTTGGGAATCTCAGACGATACGAAAGTGAGGTTGAACAGGCTAGCAATAGGGGTTGCAACAGTTTCAGCAGATAATTTTAGAAAGAGGGTTCAGATTGTCTAGCCCGGCTGATTTGTAGGGGTTCAGAATTTTCAGCTCTTTCAGAACATCAGCTATCTGGATTTGGGTGAAGGAGAAATGGTGGGGGCTTTAGCAGGTTGCTTTGGGGGGTGCCGGGCAGTTGACCGGGGTAGGGGTAGCCAGGTGGAAAGCATGACCAGCCGTAGAGAAACGCTTATTGAAATTCTCAATTATAGTAGATTTTATCGGTGGTAACAGTGTTTCCTAGCCTCAGAGCAGTGGGCAGCTGGGAAGAGGTGCTCTTATTCTCTATGGACTTTACAGTGTCCCAGAACTTTTTTGAGTTTGTACTACAGGATGCAAATTTCTGTTTGAATAAGCTAGGCTTACCTTTCCTAACTGCCTGTGAATATTTGTTCCTAACTTCCCTGAAAAGTTGCATATCACGTGGGCTATTCGATGCTAATGCAGAACGCCACAGGATGTTTTTGTGCTGGTCAAGGGCAGACAGGTCTGGAGTGAACCAAAGTCTATATCTATTCCTAGTTCTACATATTTTGAATGGGGCATGCTTATTTAAGATGGTGAGGAAGGCACTTTCAAAGAACAACCAGGCATCATCTACTGACGGGATGAGGTCAATGTCATTCCAGGATATCCCGGCCAGGTCGATTAGAAAGGCCTGCTCGCAGAAGTGTTATAGGGAGCGTTTGACAGTGATGAGGGTGTTCGTTTGGTCGCAGACCCATTACGGATGCAGGTAATGAGGCAGTGATCACTGAGATCACTTTGAAAACAGCAGGAGGTGTATTTGGAGGGCGAGTTAGTTAGGATGATATCTATGATGGTGCCAGTGTTTACAGATTTGGGGTTGTACCTGGTAGGTTCATTGATAATTTGTGTGCGATTGAGGGCATCAAGCTTAGATTGTAGGATGGTGGGGGTGTTAAACATGTCCCAGTTTAGGTCACCTAGTAGCACTAGCTCAGAAGAGAGATGGGGGGCAATCAATTCACATATGGTGTCGAGGGCACAGCTGGGGACAGAGGGTGGTCTATAGCAAGCGGCAACAGTGAGAGACTTGTTTCTGGAAAGGTGAATTTTTTGAAGTAGTAGCTCGAATTGTTTGGGTACAGACTTGGATAGTAATACAGAACTCTGCAGGCTATCTTTGCAGTAGATTGCAACACCGCCCCCTTTGGCAGTTCTATCTTGGTGGAAAATGTTATAGTTAGGGATGGAGATTTCAGGGTTTTTGGTGGTTTTCCTAAGCCAGGATTCAGACACAGTTAAGACATTCGGGTTGGCAGAGTGTGCTCAAGCAGTGAGTAAAACAAACTTAGGGAGTTTGGCTTCTAATGTTAACATGCATGAAACCAAGGCTTTTACGGTTACAGAAGTCAACAAATATGAGCACCCGGGGAATAGGAGTGGAGTTAGGCACTTCAGGTCCTGGATTAACCTCTACATCACCAGAGGAACAGAGGAGAAGTAGGATTCGGGTACGGCTATAGACTATACGAATTGGCCGTCTAGCATGTTTGGAACAGATAGTAAAAGGAGCAGGTTTCTGGGCACAATTGCATAGATTCAAGGTATGCTGTACAGACAAAGTTAAGGTAGGATGTGAATACATTGGAGGTAAACCTAGGCATTGAGTAATGATGAGAGAGATATAGTCTCTAGAGACGATTAAACCAAGTGATGACATCGCATATGTAGGAGGCGGAACAACATGGTTGGTTAAGGCATTTTGAGCAGGGCTAGAGGCTCTACAGTGAAATAAGACAGTAATCACTAACCAGGACAGTAATGGACAAGGCATATTGAGTGAACATAGCCAAGTGAACATATGGGTCCAGTGAGTGGTTGGGCTGGCTGGGGACACGGCGATTCAGACAATTAGCAGGCCGGTGCTAACAAGCTAGCAGTTAGTAGCCCGGGGCTAAACAAGCTAGCAGTTAGCAGATTAGGGCTAGCAAGCTAGCAGTTAGCAGACCGGGGCTAGCAAGCTAGCAGTTAGCAGACCGGGGCCAGCAAGCTAGCAGTTAGCAGACCGGGGCTAGCAGTTAGCAGGAGGGCCTTTGGGGGACGTCGCGATGGAGGTAAATCTGTTTTTGCCTCTTTGTGCAGTGACGTCGATAGACCAGTCGTGGATTAGTAGTGTTCTAAGTACTTCTAGGTAGCTAGCAGGCCGCTGTTAGCAGAATGGGCCTTCAGCGGACGTCGCGCCTGAGGGGCCTGTTGGAATCCTCGGGGTACCGTGCCCCATACCGGCAGTAGAAGGGGTCCGGATATTGTAGCCCAGGAGTGGGCTTCGGTGGTAGCACTGGAGCCCTAGCCGGGCTAGTTTCAGGCCAATTGGTGCTTGCTCTGGGATGTAAACGCTAGCCAGGAGTAGTCACCCGGGATTGCGGTTAGCTAGTTCCGAAGATCCATAAGAAAATGTTCAGAGTTTGCGGTAGGAATCCGGGGATATGGAGAGAAAAAAATCGGTCTGTTACGCTCTGGTTTGAGTCATGTTGTATGAACTGGCGAGAGCTTTCCGAGCTAAAGGTTAGCTGATGACCGCTAACAGTGGTTTGCTAACTGATAGCTGGTAGGTAGTTAGCTGGCTAGCTTCAGTTGAGGGTAAATAGAGTAAATAGAAATACTTTAGGAAAAAAAACAGATCCACACCTCATTGGGTGAGGCGGGTTGCAGGAGAGTATTTAGAAGTTGAGGTTTAGGAAAATGTTTTAAAAAGATATGCGAAGAAAAATATGTAAAAAGGTATATACAAGGGACATGACAGGACAAAAACAAAGACGTCTGACTGCTACGCCGTCTTGGATTTTTTTTTCCTCTGATGCTGGCTGCTATCAGAGTATTGACCTTAGCCATGCTCAGATAGCTCTGTCTCATCAACAGATCTGTTCTGGAAATCACATGAAAAGAGTTGCTGTGGGATGACTGATAAATATTTCTTATCCTTTTTTAAATTTCTGTATTCAATTTCTCTAAAGCTCAGTGAAATGGTCAGGATGTAAAACTTAAGAGTGTTCATATCACACATATATTGTGGGATAATACTTTGCGTTCTTGCTTACGCAACCTGCAAATATAATCTAAGCTTGTCTGTCTATACTGTAGAATATATACAATACACCCCTTGCTTTTGTTTGGTACAATGTAATGCAATGTAATATACACTTGATGTAATACAGTTAATGTACATCGTTATCCCCTGAAAGTGCATAAATCAGCACTGTCTATCAACAACTATAATACATGTAAATTCATCTATAAAATGAATGAGAAGCCTAATCATAATGATCCCATTGATAGCATCCTGTTTGATATCCTGTCTGTATGTAACTGACAATTAACCAGAAGAGGAGGAGGCAGATGAGAATCTCTGCATTAAGTATTAATTGTTCAATTCCCCTTGTAAGAAATGCTATTTTGAGATCAAGGGAGATTCATAGATTCCTCTCATCGTTATTGAATAATTTACCGGCCTTGCCTACGTGCTCATTAAGGGAGGGAGGGAGGGAGGGAGGGAGGGAGGGAGGGAGGGAGGGAGGTGGATGTAAAGAGTGAATGAGAGGCCTGATAGGATAAATTTTAAACAGATAAAAACAGAGTCAGACATAATCAGATGAAGGGAGAGATTGTGAGGTGGAAACGAGAGAGATGGAAAAGAAGCGCGAGAGAAAAGAGAGACATTGTAACATCGTAGAAGGGGGTGAGAGGTAGATTGAGAGAGAATACAGAAAGGGGGAGAGTCAAATACATACAGATCAGAGAGAGAGGGAGAGAGAGAGAGAGAGAGAGAAATATCACTTGCAGTCAGTGTCATGATTAAAACACTCACTCATAGGAGTTGAGGGGGGCCTCTCTGTCTTCCAACCCTTTTCCCCTTGTCTCCTTTGAACTAAGGATGTGTCGACAGGCTAAAAGAGTTTGGTTAAAGTTGAGCAATCGCAGATATGAGGTGCAGTGAGATGGGTCTTTGAATTAGTGTGGGTATACAGAGAGAGAGAGTCTGGTGAGAGAGGGTGATATTAAGAGACTGCGGGGCAACACTGTATATAGACATAATATCTTCTGTGATTGCAATATTTACTGTACATTTGTATTTTTTATTTCACTATTGTTTATTATCTACTTCACTTGCTTTTGCAATGTTAACATATGTTTCCAATGCCAATGAAGCCTTTTAATTTAATTGAGAGAGCGGGGGGGGTCTGGTGAGAGAGCGAGATATTAAAGTCTGCGGGGTTGAGCAGAGAAAAGAGGAGGGAAGAGGAGGTTAAGTCCCATGATCCTCTCTGGTGTGTGTGTGTCAAATGTGTCAGTTTTTTTTATGCTGTTGATTCCTCCAAAGAAGGGAAACATCTGTCCCAAAGCCTCCAACACGCACGCCATAATGTGTCTGTCACTCCGTGTCATAAGACCTGGATAACATGACACACACTGCATACATATGAAGCTACCAGAACACCTCTCCTGTTGAAACTTTTGTTCCTGTCTACATGTAAGTCTGTTTCCACCCCTTTCATATTACAGGTTTTTTGGATTGCTTACACACTAAAATTAAAAGTAGTACACTATTAGCAAAACCTTACACTCAAGAAGCAAAACATCAGCCCATATTTGCACAACTATAAGCACATTGTCAACACAGTATTCAGGTGTGCAAACACTCGTTTGCTTAACCACGGCCTGACCACGGTTGCTCAACCACGGCCTGACGCTGAGGGAGGCTGGACTGCGAGTCGACTGGAAAATAGGTATTGTAAAAATATCATCATATCATCATTTTTTTTCCTACATAGGATTGAGGGTCAGGGACGACAAGGGGGAAGGCCTCCTATGTTCACAGAACAGCAAGAGAGGGAGATAGTAAACATGGTTTTGGCCAACAATGCTATAACACTCAAGCAGCTCCAAGCTAACATTGTCAATAACCACGCCATTTTCAACGATATCCATCAGGTCTCAACATCAACACTGGCACGCATCCTAAAAAAAAACATATTCAAATGAAGCAAATTTATCGAGTGCCTTTCGAGCGCAATTCTGAAAGGGTGAAACGACTGCGGCATGATTATGCAGAGGTATGTATTCACTTTAGCAGTTTGATCTTGCATACTGTCTCATAATCTTTTACTGTACTGTAATATGTATACTAGATCTATACTGAACTACACAATTTTGCCTGACACTGTTTTTCTGAGAGTTTTACGAATGGATGGAGAGGAGATCCAGCATGAGTTCATTTACGTGGATGAGGCTGGGTTCAACCTGACGAGAAAACAAGGAGGGGAAGAAGCATCATTGGCCACAGGGCTATAGTCAATGACCCAGGGCAACGTGGGGGTAATATAACACTCTGTGCAGCAATTACACAGAATGGGGTCCTCCAAAGCCATGCCTATATGGGCCCTTACAACACAGCACTCATACTTACATTCTTGGACCAATTGCACAACATAACAGCAGCAAATCAAATCGATCATATGCAATATATTGTTGTCTGGGACAATGTGTCTTTCCACCGCTCTGCTCTGGTTCAGAACTGGTTTCAGCAACATCCACATTTCACCGCCCTATATCTTCCACCATACTCTCCATTCCTCAACCCTATAGAATAGTTTTTCTCGGCATGGCGGTGGAAGGTGTATGATCTCCGTCTCCAGGCTGAGGTACCCCTCATCCAAGCCATGGAGTAGGCATGTGACCAGATGGAGGTAGCAGCAATGCAAGGATGGATTCGTCATTCAAGACGTTTCTTTCCAAGGTGTCTTGCTAATGACAACATTGCCTGCAATGTTGATGAAATTCTCTGGCCAGATCCAGCTAGGCGAAGAGACAATGTCTAGTTATTTTTTTAATTATTTTTTTTAACTTACAATACGTAAAGTGACGTTTGGTTACAGTATTATGAATCTCCATGTTGACATGGACGTGGGCGTGTTGAGAAATAAATGAGTTTCTTCAGTCTGCAACATTGGTCTTGTGTAGTGTTTGGTGAATTGACATTATATTTGTACTTGTACTTGTACTGTTGATAGTAGCCTACTCTAATCATATGGAAGTAGAAGTGTTAAAAGTGGTTTAGGTTTATCACAGCAGAGTGTAACTCGTGCAAACAGAGTATAGTAATGTGAAACGTGTGTGTTTCATATGGTAACAAAGTGTGGTTTTTAAAAAGAAGTGTATAGATTTTACAAGAGTGTTTAATTTTGCAAAGGATCTGTAGTGTTTTGCTAATTGGGTGTGTGGTTGTGCTAATTGTGTGTAGTGTTTTGAAAACACGGGCCCTGTTTTGAAAATTGTGCTTAAGCAATCAAAAAAAACTGTAACATCAGTCTTGTTATAGATGCCACAGAATATGTGTTGTGTACATATACTCACCACCCCCTACTAACATATATTACCTTACCCCTCTCTAGCTCTTTCTCTCTCTGTCTCTCTCTCCATCTCTCTCTGTCTGTCTCTCTCTGTCTGTCTCTCTCTCTGTGTCTCTCTCTCCCTCTCTCTCTGTCTGTCTCTCTCTCTCATGCTTGTACTGTAAAGTATATACTAGAACATCTTAAGCACAAGAACCCGTCTATGGTCCCTGAATTCCCCCCAGCCACAACAGAATACAGCAGATGCTACCATAAAAGCCATCAATATTTGATATGTTCTCTGTCTCTCTTCCCCTCTCTGATACAGTATTTTGTATTCCCTGCGACACCACCAGTGCTCTTTTTGTGTCCTTTCAGTCAATACGTGTGTCATTGTGTTTATGAAGCATTAAGCATTTGAACGGGCCCTGACGCTGGAGCAATGAATACCTTAATGGAACAACAAGTCCTAACATTGTAGCTGATAGAAGGATGATGTGTGTGTGTGTGTGTGTGTGTGTGTGTGTGTGTGTGTGTGTGTGTGTGTGTGTGTGTGTGAGTGTGTGTGCGTGTGTATGTGGGTGTGTGCATGTGTGTGTGCCTGTGTGCATTTGTGTGTGTGTGTTTGTGTGTGTGTGTGTTTGCGTGGGTGTGTGTTTGTGTGGGTGTGTTTGTGTGGGTGTGTTTGTGTGGTGTTCATGTGTGTGTTTGTGTGGGTGTGTTTGTGTGGTGTTCATGTGTGTGTTTGTGTGGGTGTGTTTGTGTGGTGTTCATGTGTGTGTTTGTGTGGGTGTGTTTGTGTGGTGTTCGTGTGTGTGTTTTTGTGGGTGTGGGTGTGTTTGTGTGGGTGTGTGTGTGTGTATTAGCAGGTGGCTAATTAGCCTGACTGGATGTGTTTTCCCTGTGTTTAAATTAAAGGTTTGTTGGCTCTGCGATGTGTCATAATTCTGCGTCGGCTCATTTTAAGTACGCTGTAAAAGCATTGATTAATTTCATCAGGAATTAGAGACGAGGGGTGGAAAAAGACAATTCATTTGCATAACAGAGGATGAAATAGGAGGAGGCCATTAGACTGGCAGGGATAAATACAACTGAGGTAGATGGGAGTCTAGAGCCTAAGTGAACATAATGTCACAGAAATGTCACATCATTTGATTCCCTTTGTGGGTAAGGATACGGCTTTGCAGTCGAACATGAATGGAAATATTATTCATATTCACCTTTGCCCAAAGCCCAGATCTGGCACATATTACAGGTGTCTCAACCAAATGAAAAGCCCACATCCTAATCCCTTCAATCCACAAACTGCTTGTTACATTTCCTTCATTAACATATTCTTTGAGTAAGTAATAATCCAGGTTTAATCTGGATTAACCAAACAGCCATCACCCAGTATGCATAGACAGATACAGTCATGGTCACACCGACACACACGTGTACTGTATAGTGGTCGTATGTGGTCCCAGATATAGTGGTGTTATGTTGCAATGCAGAGCATGTCTCTTAAGAGCTGCCATTAGTAAAAGCAGTGGTTCGCGCTTTCAGTTTCACACGAATGCTGCCATCAATCCACAGTTTCTGGTTTGGGAATGTTTTAATCGTTGCTATGGGTACGACATCGTCAATGCACTTTCTAATGAACTCGCTCACCGAATCAGCGTATTCATCAATGTTGTTGTTGGAAGCAATGCGGAACATATCCCAGTCCACGTGATTGAAGCAGTCTTGAAGCGTGGAATCAGATTGGTCGGACCAGCGTTGAACAGACCTGAGCGCGGGAGCTTCTTGTGTAAGTTTCTGTCTGTAGGCTGGGAGCAACAAAATGGAGTCGTGGTCAGCTTTTCCGAAAGGAGGGCGGGGAGGGCCTTATATGCGTTGCGGAAGTTAGAATAACAATGATCTAGGGTTTTACCAACCCTGGTTGCGCAATCGATATGCTGATACAATTTAGGGAGTCTTGTTTTCAGATTAGCTTAGTTAAAATCCCCAGCTACAATGAATGCAGCCTCAGGATATGTTGTTTCCAGTATGCATAGAGGGCATTAAAGTTCGTTCAGGGCCATTGATGTGTCTGCTTGGGGGGGATATATACGGCTGTGATTATAATCAAAGAGAATTCCCTTGGTAGATAATGCGGTCGACATTTGATTGTGAGCGATTCTAAGTCAGGTGAACAGAAGGACTTGAGTTCCTGTATATTGTTATGATCACACCACGTCTCATTAATCATAAGGCATACCCCCCCGCCCCTCTTCTTCCCAGAAAGATGGTTGTTTCTGTCGGCGCGATGCGTGAAGAAACCAGCTGGCTGCACCGACTCCGTTAGCGTCTCTCGAGAGAGAGAGCCATGTTTCCGTGAAGAAAAGAACGTTACAGTCTCTGATGTCTCTCTGGAATGCTACCCTTGCTCGGATTTCATCAACCTTGTTGTCAAGAGACTGGACATTGGCAAATAGTATGCTAGGGAGTGGTGCGCGATGTGCCCGTCTCCGGAGCCTGACCAGAAGACCGCTTCGCCTCTTTTACGATGTCGTTGTTTTGGTTCGCCAGCTGGGATCCGCTTCCGGAAAGTCATATTCCTGGTCGTAATGATGGTCAGTTGACTTTGCTCTTATATTTAGAAGTTCCTCCCGACTGTATGTAATGAAACCTAAGATGTAAAAAAACTAAATACTGCATAGTTTCCTAGGAACGCGAAGCGAGGCGGCCATCTCTGTCGGCGCCGGAAGTCCAGTGAAGACACTTGCCAGTTGGTCAGCGCATGCTCGGAGTACACCTCCGGGTAATCCGTCTGGCACTGTGGTATTGTGAATGTTGACCTGTTTGAAGGTCTTACTCACATTGGCAACAGGGAGTGTGATGACACAGTCGTCCGGAACAGCTGGTGCTCTCATGCATGCTTCAGTGTTACTTGCCTCGAAGCGAGCATAGAAGTACTTTTGCTCGTCTGGTAGGCTTGTGTCACTGGGCAGCTCACGGCTGTGCTTCCCTTTGTAGTCAGTAATAGTTTGCAAGCCCCGCCATATCTGATGAGTGTCGGAGCCCATGTAGTACGATTCAATCTTAGTCCTGTGTTCACGCTTTGCCTGTTTGATGGTTTGTCGAAGGGCATAGCAGGATTTCTTATAAGCGTCCGGGTTAGAATCCCACTCCTTAAAGTGGCTGCTCTACCCTTTAGCTCAGTGCGGATGTTGCCTGTAATCCATGGCTTCTGTTTGGGGAATGTACCTACTGCCATCGGAAGAATCCCAGAACATATTCCAGTCTATCAAAACAATCCTGTAGCTTAGCATCTGTGTCATCTGACCACTTCCGTATTGATCGAGTCACTGGCACTTCCTGCTTTAGTTTTTGCTTGTAAGCAGGAATCAGGATGACACAGTTATGGTCATATTTGCCAAATGGCGAGGGAAAGCTTTGTATGTGTCTCTGTGTGTGGAGTAAAGGTGGTCTTCTTTATCTCTGGTTGCACATGTAAAACAGGTAAAACAGATTTAAGTTTCCCTGCATTAAAGTTCCCGGCCACTAGGAGTGCCGGCTCATCCATTTTCTTGTTTTCTTATTGACTTATGCAGCTTGCTGAGTGTGGTCTTAGTGCCAGCATTGGTTTGTGTTGGTAAATAGACAGCTACGAGAAATATAGATGAAAACTCACTTGGTAAATAGTGTGGTCTACAGCTTATCATGAGATACTCTACCTCAAGTGAGCAAAACCTTGAGACTTCCTTAATATTAGATTTTGTGCACCAGTTGTTATTTACAAATAGATACAGACCAGCCACCCCTTGTCTTACTGAAGGCAGCTGTTCTTTCTTGCCAATGGATGGAAAACTCAGCCAGCTGTGTGTTATCCATGTCGTCATTCACCCACGACTCTGGGAAACATAAGATATTACAGTTTTTAATGTCCCATTGGTACGTTAGTTGAAGCTCATCCATTTTATTATCCAATGATTGCACGTTGGCTAATGGTAGAGGTGGATTACCCACTCGCCATCTGATCATTACAAGGCACACACCGACCTACGTCCCCGATATCTCTGTCTCTTCTTCAAGTGAATGACAGGGATTTGGGCCTTGTCCGGTGTTTGCAGTAAGTCCTTCGAGTCCGAGTCATTAAAGAAAAATGATTCATCCCGTATGAGGTGAGTAATCACTGTCCTGATATCCAGAAGCTATTTTCTGTCATGAGAGACAGTGGCAGAAACATTTTCTACAAAAAAAGTTACAAATAACGTGAAAAACACACACAATAGCACAATTGGTTAGGATCCTGTGAAACGGCAGCCATCTCCTCCGGTGCCATTATTTATTAAGTATGCATCTATCATCGATTTTGCAGACTAATGTAAGATAGCCTACTATTTCTAATGTGATGAGTAGATTGGATAGTCATAAGTTACGCTAATAATATACTGTACATGTCTCACTGTTCTCAAAAAATATTGTTCTGCTTTTCTTCTCCTTTCTTTGCACAAGTCCAGAGCTCAGCCCCAGCTCGAGGGACATCCATAGCTCAGCCCCAGCTAGAGGGACATCCAGAGCTCAGCCCCAGCTAGAGGGACATCCAGAACTCAGCCCTAGCTAGAGGGACATCCAGAGCTCAGCCCCAGCTAGAGGGACATAAAGAGCTCAGCCCCAGCTAGAGGGACATCCAGAGCTCAGCCCCAGCTAGAGGGACATCCAGAACTCAGCCCCAGCTAGAATACTTTTTGGGGAGGATCTCAGGAAATTGCCTTTTGTAACGTCTCTCCTCTTCGTCTGATGATGAGGAATAGGAATCATCGGAACAACACGCAGCGTGGTAAGTGTTCATAGTAAATTTAATTAAATAAACTGAACACTGAATGACAAAAAAACAACAAAGAGAGTGAACGACACTAAACAGTCCTGTAAGGTGAAAAAACACAAAACAGGAAACAAGTACAACTACCCCCCAAGGTGTGGACTCCGGCTGCAAAACCTGAACCTATAGGGGATGGTCTGGGTGGGCATTTCACCGCGGTGGCGGCTCTGGTGCGGGACGTAGACCCCACTCCACCTTAGTCTTGGCCCACTTAGGTGGCGCCTCTGTAGTGGCAACCCTCGCCGCCGACCCCGAACTCGGGACCCTTACAGCGGGTGCCGGATGGGCGGGAGACTCTGGCGGTGCCGGACAGGCGGGAGACTCTGGCGGCGCCGGAGTGAAGGGCGACTCTGGCGGCTCCGGAGTGAAGGGCGGCTCTGGCGGCTCCGGAGTGAAGGGCGGCTCTGGCAGCTCCGGACTGAAGGGCGGCTCTGGCACCTCCGGACAGATCGGCGGCTCTGGCAGCTCCGGACAGGAGGGCGGCTCTGGCAGATCCGGACTGGAGGGAGACTTGGTTCTGGGAGCAGGCACGGGACTCACCAGACTGGGGAGACTTACAGGCGGCCTCTTCCTTGGCCGAGGCACCTGATGCACTGGGCCGTGGAGGTGCACTGGAGGTCTTGAGCAATGAGCCTGCACAACCCGTCCTGGCTGGATACTGAAGCCCGGCAAGTGCGGAGAGTTGGAACAGGCCGCACTGGGCTGTGCTGGTGAACCGGGGACACCGTGCATAGGGCTGGTGTCATATAATCTGGGCCGAGGAGACGCACTGGATACGAGGAGCTGCAATGTAACATACCGGGCTGTGAACGTGCACTGGAGACACCGTGCGCTCCACCGCGTAACATGGTGCCTGAACTTGTCTCCCTTTGGTTGGTGACTCTCTTTCGCTGTCTTTCTTTTTCTCAATCTCCCCCTCTCACACATGCATGCACGCACCCACACAGTTGAAGTCGGAAGTTTACATACACTTAGGTTGGAGTCATTAAAACTCATTTTTTAACCACTCCACAAATGTATTGTTAACAAACTACAGTTTTCGCCAGTCAGTTAGGACATCTACTTAGTGACACAAGTAATTTTTCTAATTTTTTTTACAGACAAATTATTTAACTTATAATTCACTGCATCACAATTCCAGTGGGTCAGAAGTTTACATACACTAAGTTGACAGTGCCTTTAAACAGCTTGTAAAATTCTAGAAAATGATGTCATGGCTTTAGAAGCTTATGATAGGCTTATTGATATAATTTGAGTCAATTGGAGGTGTACCTGTGGATGTAGTTCAAGGCTTACCTTCAAACTCAGTGCATCTTTGCTTGATATCATGGGAAAATCAAAAGAAATGTATCTTCCCCTAAGAAATCAGAAAGACCTCAGAAAATAAAATTGTAGACCTCCACAATTCTGTCTCAACCTTGGGAGCAATTTCCAAACACCTGAAGGGAACACGTTCATCTGCACAAGGAAGGATGTGCATTCTGTCTCCTAGAGATTAAAGTACTTTGGTGCAAAAAGTGCAAATCAATCCTAGAACAACAGCAAAGGACCTTTGGAAGATGCTGGAGGAAACAGGTACAAAAGTATCTATATTCCACAGTAAAACGAGTCCTATATCAACATAGCACAGGGGTGGCAGCATCATGTTGTGAGGGTGCTTTGCTGCAGGAGGGACTGGTGCATTCACAAAATAGATGGTATCATGAGGGAGGGAAATTATGTGGATATATGAAGCAACATCTCAAGACATTAGTCAGGAAGTTAAAGCTTGGTTGCAAATGGGTCTTCCAAATGGACAATGACCCCAAGCATGCTTCCAAAGTTGTGGCAAAATGGCTTAAGGACAACAAAGTCAAGGTATTGGAATGGCCATCACAAAGCCCTGACCTCAATCCTATAGAAAATTGTGGGCAGAACTGAAAAAGCATGTGCGATAAAGGAGGCCTACAAACCTGACTCAGTTACACCAG